>NC_092368.1:10964061-11249689 GCF_030848805.1 Temnothorax longispinosus
CTACTCGTACTAGCGCCTGTAATTGTTTGAAAACTGATGCTTTCCTTCGATTTTTAAACCTGAGTAAGTGTAATGCTGTTATAACATTTTGTTAGAATAATTGATACTATTTTTATTGTATATTGGTTGTAATTATTCATATTTTTAATTTAAATTATTAGATAATATTTGTCAAACTATCTATAATTATCCTTGAGTCGATTGTATTATATTATTATTTTATTTATTATGTATTTTACAGACAAAGAAAATATGTGGGAGAAATTACAAATAAAACACAAAATGAAAAAATATCAGCAGAAACATAAAATACGAAATTAGTTCGACATACCAAAAAAGTATAAAGCAGTAATCAAGACAAAGAAAATGCGTACATTAATGAACATTATTTAAATGGAAATTAATAAATAAATATGTAAAAGTGTATATTAACACGTTCGCATAATTATAAACAAATTGAGAGGACAGGGCTAATGAATAAAGTTTGATTTTAGTGCTTAAGATATATATTTTAAATTAGTATAATAAAGAACAAACGTATCCACCTTTGACATGGTTTTCATCACAGTGCGCAATGTGAGACAGGATATTTTTATCCTTCACCTGTCGCGGCCGGGGTCCTTCGGCTGGCAGGATTCTAATAATTTATTTGGCAATAAATAATAAATAATAAATAATTAATTTGGATGTCAATCAGTTTAAAAAAAATGATGAACTGATAAACTTATAATATTATGAATTTTTTGCATGAGACAACACAAGGAGAGATCAGTTAAAGGACCCGTAAAATAAATAGTTTTGCAAGACTGCTATTATAATTATTGCTTGAGGCAAAGAAATATAATTTATTCTCGACTTATTATGTACAGGCTTCTTCGCGAATAAGCTGTCTTCAATCACAATTGAAACTTTAAGCTTATTAGAATATTTTACACTTTATACAAACACTATATAATACTTATTCCTCGACTAACCGCTTTAACAGACGGAAGGGAAGTATCCTTCTTTGCTTCCTAACGCGTGCGGACCGTTTCCCTCCCCACAATTTCTTAATCTATATCTTATATGGATCTATCTGATACGGATCGATATTGATCTTTCCACGCACGCACGTTACCGTTTATCGAAAGCTCAACGGAGCTTGATAATATACGAATTATAAATAGCCAGATATCTCAAAGTTTGCAGAAGTTAGAGCAACCACGGACATTTATCAAAAAATTCAAAATTTTTAAAATAAAGAACGCCTTTACCGATCATCGCCAAATTCAATACCAAACTTTTTTTAATGATGCTCTATCGATTAAAAAAAATTCAGCCCGATATCTCAAAAATTGTGGAAGTTACAGCAACCGGACATCAAATCCGTACACGCACGCACGCACGCACACATGACATTTCGTAGAAATGTGATTTTTCGACGTTTTAGAACATTTTAAACACATTGGCATAAAAAACTGAATTTTTTCACGAAAACAAAGTTCTCTATGAGGAAGCAAAACGCTGTTATTACGAGACAATGATTACTTGGAATTTTTAATTACATTTAGCATTTCCCCGGAAATGACTAGTCAAATTGATGTATATTCGATGTGTCAATGAATAATCAAGTAGCGTCGCGACATTAAGTCTTAAGGTCGTGTGTCAATGGCGCGATTTTTGACGCTCAAGCCGCGCGATTGCAGCCGCGCGGCACTAATCGCGCGATAGCAGTCGCGCATACTGTTATCAAAAGCGCTAATATTTTAGGTGATTTAAATTACTTTGACGTATAACTAATTACTTTTTCTACATTTTTTCTTATTCTTATTTTGATTTCTATAATTAACATCTATTGAGATATATTTGAAATGGGTTGAGCTAGTTAGTAATTAAAATTCAATTATATATTTTTTAAATTTGCTTGTTATATCTGTTACGTCCAACCCCGGGATTAGGATAAGAAAATCTGGGAAGCAAAGGAAAGGCTAACCAGAGGGGTCGGAGTAAGGAAGGACGCAACTAGACGCTTAACCCATTGGCTGTGTAAGAGAATTTTACTATTTGGGCCAAAAGTGTGTTGAAAAAAAAGTTTATCAGATTATTATGAAACTTGATACCCTTATGTTTTTTGGGTCTCTGAATCCGAATATGATGTCAAATTTACAAAATTCAAAATGGCGGGTCCAATATGGCGCATCAAAATTACAAAAAATAGACGGAATTTTATTATTATTATTTTGAATTTTGAAAATCTGACTTTATATTTGGATTCAGAGACCCAAAAAACATAAGGGTATCAAATTTTATGGAAATCAGACCTTTTTTGTTTGATCCGCCATATTGGATCCGCCATTTTGAATTTTGTACATCTGACTTCGGATTTGTAATCAGCGACCCCAGAAACCCCCGAGTAACAAGTTTCAAGCAAATTCAGAAAGTTTTACTTTGTTTTTTCTACGTTGCGGCTATAGCCGTCATACACACTCTTGGCCACTTTTGTTTTTGCGGTTATAGCCGTCATACACAGTCAACGGGTTAAAGATATTGCTCGCAGGTACACGTTCTGAGGCGCGTGGCGCAAGCCGAACGCACTTTCGATGGCTCAGAAAGGGTCAACGTCCGTAGGGACGGTAGGACGCCTTCCGTGAGCGGTGCGATCGTCGGTGATCCTCTTTCGAGTCAGGGAATTCAATCCCTTTAACTCAAGATCGGACCTCGTGCGATTTCAAGAGGTGGAAAAGGTTTGAGAGCGAGGTCTTATTAAAAATAAAAAACCATTTAATTTAATCTTACAAACAAACCAAACATTTATTACAATAAAATAATACTTGTTACTGACATTGAGTAGATTGAACATTTATTACAATAAATAATACTTGTTACTGACATTGAGTAGATTGAACATTTATTACAATAAAATAATACTTGTTACTGACATTGAGTAGAGAATCACTACTCAAGAGAATCAGGTATTGAGATAAACCGGTGTGTGTGTGTGTGTGTGTGTGTGTGTGTGTGTGTGTGTGTGTGTGTGTGTGTGTGTGTGTGTGTAGTTACCGCGGGTGTTACATTAGTGCGGGGGTGATCGGGCAGGATCGTTGAAGGGAAAACCTATTCAATGCACATCCTACCCACTATTATTACAATTAGTTTTAGGATTAAAGCTACATGAATTTAATATGTATGTGTGAGATGTATATGAGTATTTGAATTATATTAAAACATAAAGGAAAATAAATAATATCTATACTATAAGGCGTGTTAATTATCAGTCTATGCATAGACTGATAATTAACACGCCTTATAGTATAGAATGGTAATCACCTCGGGATCGACTACTTTCTCGAGGGTGGGTGTGAAGCGATGGAATAACTTTTTTAGAAGGTAAACGGGAATTTTATACGGAAATTCATGGTTGGGGATAAAAACAAGAGTGAAGTGGCGAGGATCGCCACTGAGGATGACCGAGCGGAGTTTATTATGTCGGACTCTCCAGGACCAATGATAAAAGTCCTTTTCGGAATATGTTTAGTATAGGGGGGAAAATACGCGGGTATATTGAGAAGGAAATGCGGGTGTTAAGGACCTTCCTCGAGAACCTCAGCGGTCGAGGCGGTCGACAGCGTCGGGGATGGTCCTCTGGAAAATTCCTCGAAAGGAACAAGGGAATATGACCTCGCCTGTATGGGGGAAGGATTGGAGGCAGGCGAGAGGGAGGGGGAATCGGGAAGTTCCCCGGGGCGAACCGGGGAATACGAAAGTTCGAGCAGGGGCGAAGAATCAGGTGTATCGGGGAACACGCGATAACAAATGGGGCGGGAAGGCGAATTAGGAGGCGGCGGCAACGGTGGTTCCTCCGGAAGAGCTGGTGGAGGCGGCGGAGTGGCGAGTCGCGGAGGACCGGCGTTATAACTTGTTCCTGGCGGAATTCCAACGCTTGTTTTTCAACCTCCCTTCGCACCCGCTTGCTCCAATGATTCCTTTCGTGTTTCGCGGCGTTTCGCGATTTTTTGCGGGTGGGACCGTCTAAATCCACTACAAGTTAACGGGTTGTTAAATATTAAAGTCCGTTAACTGCGGGGAAGTCACCTCGGGTTTTGGAGATTAAAGAAATTAAAAGAATACTCTGAGTTCACTAACGAGTCAGCTAACCCGAACTAATAGAGAAGGAGTATTCCAAGTCCACCGATAAATCGGCTAATCTGGAATAAGGAAGGGAACACCCGGCCCGAGTCCACCGACGAGTCAGCTAACCCGAACTAATAGAGAAAGAGTATTCCAAGTCCACCGATAAATCGACTAATCCGGAACAACGAAAGGATACCTCGAGTCCACCGATAAGTCAGCTAACCCGAAATAATAAAGATTATTCCAAATCCACTGATAAATCGGCTAATCCGGGACAACGAAAGGATACCTTGAGTCCACCGATGAGTCAGAGCGACTGATGTGCGGTCGGATGTCTTGCACTGACTCTAAGTGCTGAATCGTGACTCGAAGACGGGAGGGATCACGATTATAATGCTGAGACTAAACCACAAAACTAAAGCTTGGGAAACTTGAAAAGACTCAGAAGCTTTTTGAGGGAGTGCCGCAATGTCAGGGTTTATATGGGAAAATGTAAGGAATGGAAGGGGTGGATTTCGTGTGGAATGTGTCCGGTTTTCATTATTGGGACTTTTGGTTGGCGGGATTTTTCTAATTTGTATTTAAGGATTTCTTATTGGGTGGGATGGTCTTCACCCAAGAGGTGGATTTTTACCTAGTTTTCGCCTATCCTGGGGAGCTAGATACGGTTATCGATTTTCGCGGCTGTTTATTGGTGAGTCGTCTCGTAAGGCCCCCACTGTCTTATCGGGGATGCAACCCAGCGATTCTTCCAGTGACGTATTTTGGTTTTCGGCTATCGCCGATTTCTCTTTTATTAGGGTTCTGGGTTCTTAGTTTATCTTGCGACCCTATTTTCAGTACCGACAGACAAATGCATTCCATCTAATCTTAATTGTAGTTTTATTGCAAACAGAAACTTCCGCCACGTGTTTTTACAAGATTTCCAAAAGCACGTTTTAGAAAAGATCCTAAGCAAACTCCGTCTGGGATTAAGGCCCTTTTATAGTTATGGGCCAGACAAAATTGATAGAAAAAATCCGATCACGTATACCCCGTCTGTCAGTACTTTATTCTGGAAAGTCCCTTTGTCGCCTAGCCAAATAGCTATTTATATAAAAAAAGGAATGTGAGGAGATCAAAGCTCACTCGCCGATTGATAACCGTCCGTGCTCAGTTTATTTATCCTTACCTTAAGGGATATCTTAAGCGCTTAATAGGAATTTCCGCGAAAAAGGAAAATCGTGGAGTTCGCAGGACGTAACATATAAACATTTATATCACTTTTTTAAATATAAATAGAATACTTTAAAATAGAAAAGGAAAAAAACATAATAAATGACAACATATACAAGGTACATATATTTACCGATTATAAATATCTGTTAATATTTTCGTAGACGTTCTCATTAATACTTTTATAAATATCTGTTTTTTTGCTTTATCATGCAATAACTTTTATAAATAAACAACAAAATTACACTTTAAGGTACATTTTCAACGCAACATAATTCTATCATATATGAAACGTTACGAACACAACATGGAAATACGGATGTACTTATATATAATAATTAGATACATAATGTTTAAACTTATTGTTAGCTGTTTTTGCATATATATACTAAGTTTCAGTCTCGAATTGCACAACGCAAATTATTAAAATATATAAGGTATAATTACTGATTAGAAATACTTTTTAATATTGTCGTAAATGTTCTCACTAAGCTTTTACCCTAATAACACAAAAGAATTAAGGATGTGAAATTGTAAGAACGTAGTTTTTAATATTAATATACTCTTGAGTATTCATAGACACAAAAATTAACTCTCTGTCTCTGTTGATTTTATACCAATGACGAAGGACACCTATATCTTTACTGTTTCCTTCTGTTTTTGCAAAACTCTTTGAATATTCGATAGATTTCCACGTTTTGCCATTTGTATACGCGAAACTAAGAATATGACCAATATAGCACTTTTTATTATTTAATCTTTTAAATAAGCACCAATCACCGATAAATATTTCATCACATTTTTTGTACTCATCATTCCCCTGTGTAAAACGCAATTTTGCATATATATGTAGTTAATTCAGATTCAGTTTTTACTTAGAAGCCAACATATTGATGATTTCCTTACTATTAATTCCTTGCCATAGGAATCGGTTACAATCGTGAAAGGACTGTCAGGCTTAATTTCTGTTGTTATTTTGTCGAAATTAGTTAGTTCTAAACTACCCTGAACGCACAAAAGTGTCGTTAAGTCTTCCAATAAATCAAACTCTTTATTATCTTCAGTCTCATTTACTGAATTTATTTCATTAAAATTGGACGATAAAGATACATTATTAACAATTAAAGTAATTTAAATCAACCGTGACTGGCAATATATAACGTCTTTTCGATGTGAACATTGAAAAACCGAGAGCCAACCTGCTTTGTCGGATTCACACAGCACTTTTTCGGATCAATCATCAAGACATTATTAATTTCGACCATGGGTTTTGGTCAGTTGATGTAATTTCTAAATTAAATAATTTTAAATTTTTATTGCGAAAAAATATTACCCCAGCCAGGGTTCGAACCTGGAACCTCCCGTATACCGTGCGGGTGTCGTAATATACATTATTATCTTTTTCTGTACAAGATGAATCTACAGTTGAATCATCAGAATCAATAATATGAATGTCATGTATGATTCTATTTTCTGCATCCAATATGGGTACTGTCATATCTAGTAATGATACCGTGATGAAAGCATCTTGTTTTGCTGATTCAATAGTATATTCCATTTCATCCAAAAAGGGAAGTTCAAATGTTGATTTATTGGAAAATGAACTTGATTTTTGAGCGCGTGGAAATTTATATCCTTCAGTTGATACGTTAGAATTACTTGTTGATATGTCACTTTGAAGTTAGATACGTCTAACTCTGTGGATAGCTTCTAAAACACTACAATTCACTATAGTTGAAAATGTAGAACTTGTTGAACGCAAATGCCTAAAGAAATCTTCACACGGTTGACTGCTGAATTGCCAGGGTAAAAATAGTTCGGGAGAATCAATTTCTTTCAGTAACTTTATAACATCTATCAAACTTTGTGCGTTTATCTCGATACATATAGATACGCATTTAAAGTTATAAAATTATCAGTTATGGAATACTGTGAATTTGCATGTATAGCCAAGCTCTCCATAAGCGTAGAAAAAAACACAATACCATATATTATAAATTCGTTCTAATGGGCTTAATGTTTTGCTTAAAAATGCACTCAAACACAAGCGAATAACGTATAAATACGTTACAGTTCCTTCACTTTCCGAAACATGTTTTTTTAATAGCTCGGAGACTTTAGAATCTAATATTTTTAATACTGAAGGAATAAAGTTCATTCTATCTTTTAAGGATAAATCTTTTCGAGTTAAACAATGTTTGTCCTTTGGAACTGTGTCTAGCAGAATATGCAAGTGACTAGCTGAGACTAAATAATTTCCCATTGGCAATACAATGGAGTTTTTCAGTATTCTTGTTTTGAGCTTGGTGCCAATATGCACAGTAGGGGAGACCGGGGCTAAAACGTCTACGGGGTAAATACGTCTAATCAAATATCTCGGAACCGGTATATTGTGCGAACTCGCTATTAACATTGTAAACTCTGCTTATGGTACCCATGTGACCAACGGAGTTTCGGCAGGTTACCTGCCGTGTTATGATTTTTACGAGGGCAAACGTGTTTTTGAAAGGTGAAAGTGAAATTTTCTGCGCGTGGAAATTTTGTATTATCTGCAATAATATTTGCTCTCCAAATCTCGAGGTACGTGATTATAAAGAGTAATACATGCTGAACACGAATCCAGTGTAGTTTTTTCATTATCGTTGATGTCTAATATTTCATGGGCGATCAAATCTGAAACTTGTGTTTGAGGCTAATCAGTCTACAAGCACCCGGGGCTAATTGGGCTAATCTCGCCACTGTGGCGCGCCGGGCGCACGACTTCAGTTCACGGCGATTTCAGGTTAGGTTTCCCTCGAGCGTGATTCTGTCTTCCCTTGCACGTGCGTCAGTTTGTATAGGAGGAAAATGGTACGCACGTATCGTCGCAAAACGGGTGTTTTGGAGTTTTGGTCGACCGAAAAGATGGCGGACCGTTGTTTTCGAGATCGCTCGCGCTCACGGCACGTCGGCGAGGTACGGCATGGCTCTGAGATCCCGCAATTTCCGCGCAAGATTTGACATGCCGCGCGTGTGGTACATGCCGTTCGTCTCGGCCGCGGTAGATCGTCGTTGTTGGTCGTTGTGTCAGTGACAGTCACACGTGCGACCGCATCGTCCAGCGTTTGTCGCATCGTCTCGGCGTCATAGAAGGTGCCTGATATACGAGCGGTTGTGTAATTATTACATATAATAAAGTGGCAGGACTATTAGTACTGAAGTATTCTTCTATTTTTTTAGCACAAGTAGCTGTAAATGAGTGTGTTACAGGCATTCCATCATTGTTCAACGGTAAAGGAAAACCAACGAGTTGATTCAATTTAGAGTCATATTGAATACGACCGGTTATTCGGGTTGGATCTTCACTTAACCATATATAAGATGGTAGTTTTTTCATGTGTAAAAACTTTTCTAATTCCGTGACTCGCATATCACCTTCTATTATTAAACAACCCGAATTATCTAACGTACGACTTATTGTACTCAAAGAAGGTAAGGGCAAGTTCACAGATAATGTTTCATACAACATTTGACCACCGATAACAAATAAATAAATTGCGAAAAGCCTAAGTGTATCGTCGTATCGTTGTCCCCCCTTCTTTTTGCTTGTGTTAGAAAGAGCAGTGTTCATTAATTTTCAAAAAAATGAGGTTTGTGCGTTTTATTTGACTCATATTGTATATCATGGTTTGCAGAATTATCTGAGTGTTTTCCCAGAAAATGTTTAATAGAAATATTTAATTCTTTATTTCGATTAATTTCAACATCTAAACAATTGAGCACAGGAAAGTAACATGAAATTCGTGGTTGAGTTTCATCTACAGAAGAGAACAATTTACGCATGTTTTTTTCTGATCGCGATCGAGAATTATTAGTAGTACCAACATTTTTTAGAGAAATTGTTTTTTCGAGATAATTTGTTCGATAATCATCTTGATCTACCATTCCCCCCAAACACTATCTATATCCTTGCTGACATCATTTAGTGATTTAGACGTTGATGGTAAAGATTCATGGGTTGTTCGATTTTCAACTGTTTTATTAGACGCGGAAATAGATTCAGTTAATCGTTTAGATTCCTTCATGCTTACAGTTTTGATAATAGATTCTGAGCCTTGTTCAGGCTTATCTCATTTGTCTTTTTATTTAAAGATTCTGAATGACGTCCAGAATCCAAAGTAGAGTTATGCATCGGATTATTGGTTAAATCAATAAAAAATGTATCGGTAATATTTACGGAATTGTTACGAACGAAAGCACCGGTACTCGTTATTAACAATAGTTCCTTCTGCAATCACAGCTAATGTAGGATCATCAGTATGTTGACTTTCGTTAGATATATCGCTGGATATCTTAAAAAATTCCTTATAATTGACTTAACATTACTTAAAACCGCCTTTTTCTGTCCAGCAGATTTTTTATGAGTCTCAATATGACGAGCAATATTTGAAATCATCCATCTGCTTTCGACTTTTGTAAAGTTAACAAGCACTGAACATAACGGGCATGTTACACAAGCAGAATATGTAAATGCTTTGGAAAGACCATTTTTGTCATAACTATCTTTTACGGATATATCTTTACTTTTGTAGAGCACTTTAATTTCTCCCGTATGTTTTCGCTTACGTTCTCATTTGATGTATACTTTTTATTTAAGTTTTTAATAAGCGTCTCTACTTTCTTTCTTTCAGTTTCAAGATTAACATTTGAACTTTGATCGCTTTGAAGTGGTGATACATATTTTTGTAAATTTGATTTGTCAACTGCAAGTTTCGCTTTCTTTAAAGATGGCTCATCGAGAGAAACTTGAAATGGCTTTGACAATCTCCAGATATCTGGTAACATTTCTTTAACTATTTTAACTAATGCCAGTATCAATTGCTTGTCACCTATCATGAATCGAAATTTTTCTGGCTTTTTCTCAAATAAACCAAAGTACGCTTTTAAATCTGCATTCGGTTCGATAAATTCTTGCATTTCATTTTTTGCAAAATCTTCTAGTTCACTTATCATTGATTTAGTGATTTTTTTGAAAGATATTGGATTATCTAAATTGTTAAAATGCATAATGTTTTTGATGTAGTTAGAAATAAAAACTCCATGTGTTGTTTCCAGAATATCCCAAAAGTTTTCAATAAAATTATTCTGACGAGCCATTTTGCAATCAATTTTCTTAAACTGAAGTAACCCAGTAAAATCTCGATTCATGTAATGTAATGTTATGACGATGTGTCTTTTGAAAACAGGCAAAAGGAAGCTTTAGGTAATATATTACATTCTTTGTCTCTATATATTAATCACTAATCAAGCCACTAATAATACTTTTCGCTAACCTTACAACTTCCAACTAGATTGTTTCATATTATCCCTGTAATGCAAAAAAAAAAACAATTAATTATTTTAAAAATTATTCCTTTATAAAAAAATTTATTGTAATATAATAGAAACCATTTTGTTTTTAATACAACGTATAAATATTTATAAATTAAAATTGTGGCATTTATTTATTACGAACTAAAGAAAAATGGATGGACATGTGTGTAAATTAGGTAGACCTTCGTATTAAAATAAAAAATAATAAATTATCCCGACACTAATTTTTTACTTATCAATATCATAACAACTATTTAATTAAATTGAAATGTATTATAATATATATTTTTAAACAAAAGTATTTAAAAATTGTGAATGCTTTATTGATTTTGTATTTGTTACGTCCTGCGGACTCCACGATATCCCTTTTTCGCGGGAATTCTTATGCACCTAAGATAGCCCTAAGATTAGGATAAACAAGCCGAGTACGGACGGTTATCGATCGGGGTGAGGTTAGATCTCGCATTCATTTTTTTTATACAACTATAATAGCTATTTGCTTAAGCGACGAAGCGACCTTCCAGAGTAAAATATTGACAGACGGGGCATGCGTAATCGGATTTTGTCTATCAACCTTGTCTGGCCCATAACTATAAACCCGGCGACACAACGCGTCAAAAGGGCCTGAATCCCAGACAGAGTTGATGAAGATCTTTATTGCATCGAGCGAGCTTTCTAAAATTGCTCGTGCGATGTTTCCGACAAACAGAGACAAAGCCTAGGACGTGATTGTAAATACACGTGGCGGAAGTTCTGTTTGCCTTGTACCTACTATTAAGATTGAGAAGAGTGCATCGTCTGTCGATATAAAAACAGGGTCGCGAGATAAGTAAGGAACCCCAATAAAAGAGAAATTGGCGATAGCCGAAAAACAAATGCGTCACTGGAAAGAACCGATGGGTTACACCCCCAATAAGACAGTGGGGGCCTTAAGAGAGGGCTCACCAATGGAAAACCGCAAAAATCGATAACCGTCTTTCTAGCTTTCCAGGATAGGCGAAAACTTAAGAATCTACCTCTTGGGTGAGGAACATCTCAACCAATAAGAAATCCGTTAAACAAAAATTAGAAACATCCCGCCAACCCGAAATCCTTTAAACGAAAACCAGACACCCCACATGAAATCCACCCCTTCCATTCCCTACATTTTCCTATATAAACCCCGAGATTGCGGCACTCGCTCTCAAAACTTCTCAGTCTCTTCAAGCCTCTGAAGATTTAGTCTGCATTTCGGCATTATAATCGTGATCTCTTCCGTTTTCGAGTCACGATTTCGCATTTAGAGTCTGTGCAAGAGATCCAGCAGCACATCAGTCGCTCCGACTCATCCTCCAGCGACACCGAGAAGAAACCCACTCGTTTTGAACTCATCAAGTAGTAAGTCCCGTAATTCTTTTAATCCTTTCTTTTTCCGCGTTATCGCCCCCCTTCTTAAACGATCTATCGATTGTCGGATCCCCGGAAGCTTATTATTTTGGGGTCGGTCAGTGTAGGCATCAGGTTCCCAGCGGTCGTTGGCGTTGTCGTGGGCCTGACTTGCCTCCCGGCGTCTTCATCGCTGTCGTGGACTCGGCTGGTCCGCTGACCCCCCTGAGCTTATGCTCGTGGGTCGGTCGGTGTAGGCATCGAGTTCCCAGCGGTCGTTGGCGTTGTGGTAGGCCTGACTTGGCTCCCGGCGTCTCGTCGCTGTCGCGGACTCAGCCTGTCCACTGACCTCTTCCCCCCCCTTTGAGCTCGACGATTTCCTTTTGTTCGCTTCCGACCGGGTCCAAGAGAGATCGACTAAACAAATAAATAATTTTAGTGGACCCGAAAGTCCTACCCCCTCGAGGACAGAATCTCCGCACGATCAGGCGACAGAGAAATCGCCAGAACAAGCGGGCGCGACGGGAGGTCGAACTCCCCCGGGAGCAGCTCAACGCTGGTCCTCCGCGACTCGCCATCCCACCGCCCCTACCAGCTTTTTCGGAGAAACCCGGTTGTTCGCATCAGAATCGTCCCACTATCATCTTATCTTATCGCCCAGTTGTCCTACCCTCTCGCCCAATTGCCGAACATCGCCCTATTTGCCGCGTGGCTCCGTTTCGCGTGGTCCCGCCTCGCGTGGTCCCCGTCAACCCCGATCCAGCCCGCTTCCTAGAACCTCCCGATTCCCCCTCCTTTTCCCGAAGTCCGTCCCCAACCTCCTCGACCGCCTCGACTCTCGATCTTGAGGAAGTAGGCGATCCTGAGATCGTAACCTTAGATTGATAGCTGTAAAATTAAGTTTTACTTATTTCAATTCTCATATACTGTACTTCATCGATTAACACACACACAGTAAATTCATGTAACTTCGATCCTGAAACTAATTGTAATAATAGCGGGCAGGATGTGCATTTTCAAGTAGGTATCCCCTTAGAAATCTTGCCCGATCACCCCCGCACTTATGTAACACCCGCGAGAAGTACACACATATACCTTAAACATACACTTCCATTGTAAAATGCTTTCAATCTCCCGTTTAATTTGCCTAGTTCTCACCTATTGTAATATCGACAGATTACTTAACTTAAATTTATAATAAATGTTTTATTTACGTTAAATATAAATTTCCATTTATTTATCATCTAAGACCTCACCCACCATTCTTCCACCTCTCGAAATTGCACGAGGTCCGATCCTGAGTTAAAGAGATTAAATTCTCTGACTCGAAAAAGGACCGATGATCGCACCGCTCACGAAAGGCGTCCTAACGTCTTTACGGATGTTGACCTTTTCTGAGTCATAAAAGTGCGTTCGGCTCGCGCCACGCGTCTCAGAGCGCGTACCTGCGAGCGACATTTGTAAGTATCTAGCTGCGTCCTCCCTTCCCCCCGACCCCTCTGGCTAGCCTTTCCCTTGCTTCCCAGATTTTCATATCCTAATCCCGGGGTTGGACGTAACATATTATTTAACTCTCCATTACTCGTAGAGTGAGCGAAGCGTTTACATGCTATAGTAAGTATACTTACGACTCTCCATAAGTTATAAAACAATACAGCAAAAATCTTATTTTGCAATAAAAGGGCATTCACGTTTTGCCAATAGACATTGGAAATATTTGCTTACATACAAAAATCTGTCTTTTGAATGCCAGCCGATTGCTGAATTTTTTAGATCGTATAACTTATTGTTAGACACTTGGTTAGACATCTCATTTACATGTGGTTAAAAAAGTAGAGATGACAACACGGATGACAACTATTTTCCTGTAATTGCACAAATACTCTTAAATGAACAAGTTTTAATATTGATTAAATAGTAGTACATCTTTCAAAGTAAACAATTAAGTAGGATATATATGAGACTTCTATATCAGGGATCTCAGGGGGGTGAGGGGCGGGGGGAAGGACTCGCGGCCGCGGGGTCTGCCTGGCGGGGGGGGGGGACTCTAGTGCCGCCGTCTTCCGAGGAGGTGCGGCGGGGGGGGGGGGATGGCTGCGTTCCCACCATATGGTGCGAGGGGGGGGGGGGTGGTGGGTGATCTGCGTTTCTAGCATAGGGTTGGGGGAGGGGGGGAAGGGAGGGGGTGGATTAGGCGAGCGCGTCGGGACATGTTCGATAAACAAATGCAGCCTCGCGTCGATGTTCGGCCGATAGTATTTATAAACAGATATCATTTCACACTTATCAAATGCGAGCGAGCGCCTATGGCAGGCTGCTATAATTTACGACCTGCGACTAGCGTGACACCGCGGTCCTTTTCACTTTTCTTCGTAGGAATTGCCGCTTATCGGTGTTTCGCGGCGCCATTCGGCTATGGCGTCGCGCGTTACAAAGGCGAGCGCCGATGACAGGCTGCTAGATTTTATAAACACTAGACGGCATAAGCGCGGCAACGCGACTCAATTTCTATGGGTATCGACGAACGTCGATGACAGAATTTATAAACGAATATCATCTCGCACTGCGGATGGCCGAGCATCGATGGTCGCGCGACGTAGGTACTCGACCAAAATTTTATGCGACTTAACCGTCGCGGTCTCTTCTCTTTATTTTTCTGTATAGGAAGAGTCGCTTATCGGTGTTTCACGGCGCCATTCGGCTATGGCGTCGCGCGTTACAAAGGCGAGCGCCGATGACAGGCTGCTAGATTTTATAAACACTAGACGGGATAAGCGTGGCAACGCGACTCAATTTCTATGGGTATCGACGACCGTCGATGACAGAATTTATAAACGAATATCATCTCACACTGCGGATGCGAGCATCGATGGTCGCGCGACGTACGTACTCGACCAAAAATTTTATGACTTAACCGTCGCGGGTTACAAAGACGAGCATCGATGACAGGCTGCTAGATTTTATAAACACTAGACAGCAATGCGACTCAATTTCTATGGGTGATATTGTTTCTCTGCAGTGTATGCACACCATGCACTAAAACAGAAGAAACGATACGCGATGCTCTAGTTGGAACGAGAGGAAAAGGCAATAGAAAAAGTATATAAGAAAGAATGAAGCAAGTCAAAATCGCAGTCTGTGATTTGAAAGTCTACGCGTCGGTACATCGATTGGAAAAAAGTATAGCGCGATGACAATAATTCAGATATGGATCGCGAGTTAACGGACGACAGCGACTATTTTAGTGACGAAGACGATACTCATGAAGAAGTCATCGATAGAATAGTGCTGCGTTGGGAAATCATCGAACTAAATCTACGTGTGAGACACTGTGTAATTTATTTTTATTATTCAACGGGTGGTGCACTCTCACTATGTGCTCCATGCATGGTTACTTTATGGGACCTTAATTTCGGCATGTACGCTCGCTTAAAACACTTCGTTGAGAGACGCGGAACGACGCATGGCCGATATTGTTCAAGATGTCGCGAATCATTATATATGATATTTCCACGTAATATGTGCCCGATTTGTACACGATAAAAAAACATTATTGTGACTTTTAAAACAATAATTTCGAGGCAGTGATGGATGTAAATTCATCCGACGAAGATCGTCCTTTGTCACCGGACAGCGATTACAACAGTGAAGAAGACGATAACCGTAGAGAAGTTGTGAAAAAAATAGTGTCGCGTCCCGAATTTTTAGCGCTGGATGGACGTACGAAGTGTTGCGCAATTTATTTTTATTTTGAATATGGTTCAGATAATCTGTGTTATTCGTGCATGATCGCTTCACCAGACACTGGTGAGCACATACGTGAACGTCGAGAGCATGTAACCGAGCCGTACGACATAATGACCATTCAATTTTGCACAGATTGTCGTAATACTCCATTGTTTCAAATATATCCATGCCACATGTGCCCGATTTGCATGAAGTAATAAAAAACATTATCGCGAGTGGGACATTACGTGCGCAACATGGTGTGGATCATTGAAGAGGAATCTGTGGAGCCTCCAAAATCTGACGATGATATAGAAATGGAATGTATTACAACAGATATCATCAATGGTTTGCGTGAAGAAGATCAAGGAGTGAAATTGAGGGATGTGCGACGAATATCGCCGGTACAGTTTCTTCGCGATCGCGAACTCAATATACGCGGAACCGGTCAACGCTTCGCTAGACAAAGAGTCGTTATCAATACCTCTTCTCCATATGACTGGGGTTCTATCGTGAGAAAAAAAGTATATCGACGGCTGCGGGACGAGTGCGTTAGCGAGGAAGAATCACGTGTAGCTCGCTGTACTGACGTTGTGCCTATTGTTGACTATCGCTATTGGGCGTCTAAATTTTGTGAACAGCTCTATGATTGTGAAGCAACATATATTAAGATTCACACAGGTATTGGGAAATACGTCGAATTGGTGGTGATGAACAATTCGATACGTTTGTATATGTACCCAAGGGTAAGCCCTAATCCTAATCATCCCCATCTATTGATGCTTCAAAAAACCTATGAACGTGACTTTGATGATCATGATAATTGGGAGCATAATGTCCCTTACTTCTTGCCTCATTTTGTTATGTCTGACTACTATCGCATTCAAAGTGGCAAACGATATTGTTCAGCGTGCGATCGAATCACGTGCAAGTGCTCCATCGAAGAATGTGACGTTGTTTAAAAAAGACAATATTAAAAAACAAAAACATGGAACATCTCGATAAAACGGAACGCGACCTGGTGGAAGGATCCAACCAAATCGCTACCTTGGGCGAATATCTTGCATGGGAACAGCGATGCGAGAAGTTTATTGAGCAGCTCGAAGAAGACTGTCGTTCCAAACGTCCGCGGCTCTCAGATGGCTCTCAGACTGTCGGAAACAGATCATCTTTAGTGGCAAGAATCGCGCGACTCGATGGTGCGAAGACTCTATTACAGAGACGGTTCATACATATCGGTGGTGGTGGTGAGCACGCGGCGGGCAGTAGTAGTAGCGGTAACGAAAACGCGGAAAGACTCGTGTGGCGAGAGATTGATGCCGCGTTCGAATGTCGTGTATTGACCGGTGCAGTGATAAATATCAATTACATCGAACCGCGAAAATTTCTCGAAGATGCCGAAGTCATCGTGCTCGATCGTGTGCAAAACGTTATGCAAACACACGCAAGTGTAAAGATAAACACCGTGTTCAACGGCGAGTTTGTGACGGGTGACAAACGTGGCAATAAAAGTTTCAGCACGAGTAACTTTGAACTCTTTCGTTCGTCCGAACGGTCCGATCTGCGCGAGTGGTACAAGCTACACGTTATCGAGCCCACATTAGCGAAACTCGAGGATTTCCAGGAACGCGATAGCGGATGGGCGTTGTCGCGTATACTCAATTTGACAGTGAACGTGAACAAGTACAATCCTTTGCGCGCGGGATGTTACATCAATTTACCGGAAAAAATTAAATTGAAAAAAGCTGTGATCAACGTGCATTCTATGGACAATGCGTGCTTCGCGTGGTCAGTGGTCGCCGCGCTGTATCCTGTCAAGGTCAATAATAATCGGGAATCCTCGTACCCTGATTACAAAAATATATTAAATTTACAAGACATTAAGTTTCCAATGACTTTGAAACAGATTAAAAATTTTGAAAAACACAACACTATATCCATCAATGTGTATACCATCGAGGGAGAGGAAACGCCGACCGTTCTCCCGATACGGCTCACCGACCTGAGGAGAGAAAAGCACGTAAATCTGCTGTACGTGCAGGACCCGCGAGACGACGTGGGACATTTTGCATGGATCAAGAACCTATCCCGCCTTGTGAGCTCACAATTGAGCAAGCATCGTGGTCGGAAATACTTTTGCGATCGGTGAGTACCTATACTCCTTTTAATAAAATTATAAAATATTGTATTGTTATATAAAAATTTACAAAATTGTGTTTTTCTTTTTGCAGATGTTTACATTATTTTCATTCGAGCGAAAAATTGGAAGCCCACGGTGTAGACTGCCGAGCGATAAACAACTGTGCCATCCGACTACCGAGCGAGGACGACAAGTGGCTGAGTTTCAAGAATCACAGCAGGAAGGAACGACTTCCATATGTCGTGTACGCTGACCTGGAATGTACCCTCGAGAAGACGGATGCGGATCCGACAACGTCCACGTTCAAGTCTCAACATCATCGGGTATTTAGTATAGGATATTACGTGCGGTGCTCGTACGACGACTCGTTATCCGCGTATCGATTTCGTCGCGATAAGGATTGCGTCGCGTGGTTCGCCGAGGAACTAAGACGTTTAGCACACGACGTAAAGAACATCTTGTCCGATAATATACCCATGGTGGATTTCACGCGAGACGAGTGGAAAAAGTTTAACAGCGCAACGCACTGTCACGTGTGCGAAAAACCGTTCGAGCCAGACGACGTGCGAGTACGCGATCACTGTCACTTGACCGGCAATTATCGAGGTCCCGCGCATTCTAATTGTAACTTAAATTATAAAAATTCTCACTTCATTCCCATAGTATTTCATAATTTATCGGGTTATGATTCTCATTTTATTATAAAAGAAATTGCCACCGCGTACGAAGGACATGTAGAGTTACTCCCAATCACGAAGGAAAAATACATTTCGTTTACGAAGAACGTTAAAAGCACTGAAGATAAATACAGCCAAAATTGCATCAAATTAAGATTCATCGACTCGTACAAATTTCTTAGCACGAGTCTCGAAAAATTAGCATCCTTCCTCGATAAGGATAAGTTAAAAATTATACGTTCAAAATTTTCCGCGTTATCCGACCAAGATTTCGAATTATTGACGCGAAAAGGTGTCTTTCCGTACGAGTACATTGACTGCATCGAAAAGTTGGAGGATACGTGTTTACCATCGCGCGACTCGTTTTACAGTTCATTGACAGGCGACACCGTATCCGAGAGCGATTACGCGCACGCCGTCAACGTCTGGCAGCGGTTCTCCATTCGAACGCTCGGTGACTACAGCGATCTGTATCTAAAGATCGATGTCTTGCTGTTGGCCGATATCTTTGAAAATTTTCGCGATAGCTGCGTCGCGAGTTATGGACTCGATCCGGCGTATTATTACACTCTACCGGGGTTTACGTGGGACGCTATGTTGAAGCATACGGGTATCAATTTCGAACTGCTCACGGACATTGACATGGTCATGTTCATCGAACGCGGTATTCGCGGTGGTTTGAGTCAATGTTCAAACAGATACGCGGTGGCCAATAACAGGTACATGCAATCTTATGATACATCGAAACCATCGTCGTACCTGATGTATTTCGACGTAAACAACTTGTACGGTTGGGCAATGTGCCAACCATTGCCATATGCAGATTTTCGATGGGTCGAAGACGTCTCGAATTTCGAGTTTAGCGCGATCGCTTTGGATTCGCCCACGGGTTACATTCTCGAAGTCGATCTAGAGTATCCGCAGAATAAACACGACGCGCACGCCGACTTACCGTTCTGTCCGACGCGCGATAAACCACCCGGCAAACGGCAGGACAAACTTCTCGCCACGCTGTACGATAAGAAGCGTTATGTCATACACTACGGCAACCTACAGCAATGCACGCGCCACGGTCTTCGCATCACAAAAATTCATCGCGTATTACAATTCGCTCAATCTCCATGGCTCCGCAATTACATCGAACTTAATACAAAATTTAGAACACAGGCCAAAAACGATTTTGAGAAAAATCTGTATAAATTGATGAACAACGCGGTTTTCGGGAAAACGATGGAGAACGTTCGAAATCACGTTGATGTAAAATTATTATCAAAGTGGAAAGGTAGATACGGCGCGGAGGCACTGATCTCGAAACCAAATCTTCACAGCAGGAGCGTTTTTTCGGAAAATCTGATAGCCGTTGAACTGCGAAAACTCGAGGTTAAATTTGACAAACCTATTTACGTCGGCATGTGCATTCTCGACATATCGAAAGTCTGTTTGTACGAATTTCATCACGAGTACATGTCTCCCCTGTATCGCGACAAGTGTAGAATTATGTACACCGATACGGACAGTCTGATATATCACGTAGAATGCGAGGATGTGTACATGAACATGAAACGCGATATCGCTAAATTCGACACGAGCGATTACGCGATCAACAACGCGTACGGTATCCCACTCGCCAATAAAAAAATTCCGGGCTTGATGAAAGATGAAAACAACGGTGCGATTATGACCGAATTCGTCGGACTCAGGGCGAAGATGTATGCCTTGCGAGTGGACGGTAAGAAAGACTGTAAAAAAGCGAAAGGTGTTAAGAGCAACGTCGTAGCCAGGTCGATAACGTTCGACGATTACACGAGATGTCTGCGAGACGAAATTGAAATGATGCGACGGCAGGCTTGCATAAGGTCCGAAAAACACGAGGTGTACACCGTGTCCGAAACAAAAATCGCTCTGAGTCCGTACGACGACAAGCGATACATTATACCTAATTCGACCGATACGTTACCGTGGGGACATTATCAAATACCTTTGTAACGTGTGTATAAAATGTATAACGTATGTATTGTATAACGTATGTATAGTATAACGTATGTATAGTATAGTATAACGTATGAATTATATTATATGTAGTAACGTATTGTGAGAGTATTATATTACAGTATTGGAAAGAATATTAATTAATAAATAAATATATTGCACACATATGTGTATTTCAAACATTTACATGTATTACATATTGCATATTTTTATGTTATAAATAAAAAAAAGTTTGCACAAAATTAAATAACATTATCCTTGGATATCCATGAGTTGTGCGATCCATCGAATCCCAGCCATTTAACGTAAACCTCGTCGCCCCTCCTGCGCAGTACTTTCTCCACGAGATACACGTCCGGATAAGTCGCGCGATGCAACTCGTGTTCGTAGAACCCTCCAGAGACGGATTTTCCACGATAGTCCTCGAGTAGATAGGTTACGGGATTGGTACGCTGCACTTTAACGATCTTAAACACCTCGGTGGTCCAATTCGGCGTGTAACCCTTCTCGAAAATCGTCTTGTATTTGCTGACGCGTACCGAGTCGCCCGCTTTGAATTTTGCCGGACCCGCGATTTTTATCGCGCTGTATACGGTAGCCAAGAGTTTTTCGGCGATCGCGGGGGTAACGTCGACGGGTCGCATGCCGATGGTTCGATGCTTGCGCGCGTTGTAATCCGATACGAGTCGCGGCAAGGCGTCGACCCACTTGTAATTTCCATTGAGCGTAAACATCTTCCACATGTCGTTCTTGAGCGTGCGATTGAATCGTTCGACGACCGATGCCTTCAATACCGAATATGTGGAATAATGATTGATGCCATGTTTCTTTACGAGACGTTGCACGTCGGCGTTGTAAAATTCCTTCCCCATATCGGTTTGTAGGTTACTAGGACACCTCCCGCTGTGTCGAATGATCTCTGCGACAGCGTCAGCTGTTTCGCTTCCGCCTTTACCTTTGAGTGGCGCAGCCCACGCGTACTTGCTCAACACATCGATGACGGTAAGTATGTAGTGGTAGCCTCCGTTGAAACGTGAGTACGGACGCATTTCGACGATGTCAGCCTGCCACAGGTCATCGTACCCCCGCACTATGACGTGTCTTCGGGGAAAATTTCTTCTCGCCGGAGCGTGCAGTTCTTCGACGAGTCGTTGCTTCTCGATATTTTTACGTCCGTCGGATTTTAGCGATGTCATGTTTTTTTGTTGTCGTTTATAACTTCTCGTTAGCCGTTTGTCAGCCGTTTAATTCCATTCGTCGTCGTCGTCGGCGTTCTCTAGCCGTTTGTAGCCTTTCCTGTCTCCGCGTAGTTCGCAGCTGTTTCTAAATCGCTCGTAATCGTTTTTAAGCTGTTTTTGAACCGTTCGACAACCGTCCGACAACCGTTCTCGAACCGTTGAACAGCCGTCCGACAACCGTTCTCGAATCGTTCGTTGCTGTTCTTCACCGTCGTTAATCAACCGTTGCTTCTCTTCACTCGTCGCCTTTCGATAATCGTTTCTGCTGTACCGTTTGTCCATTGTTGTTGTTGGTTGTCGCGTCTGATTCAACGATATTCGCACGTCGAAGCTTGTTTATCGCAGTCCGTAACGCTTGCAGATCCTTCTCGAACGCAGTCAGCTTCTCGTCTGATTCTTTTCGTTGATTGCTCAATATTTTAAAGAATTGATCAACGTACAGTTTGTTAACCGCGTCACCGTCAGTCTCAGGTTGCGCTACGCGACAAATCTTGCGCGACTTTGCGTCAAAGTCCGCGGCAGCGCGGCACAGAGCGTTATTGCGCACGAAATTTCTCATTAATCCGCTCCACCGATGGTACGAAATGGCATTCGTCGCGTCTCCGCTGTGTTCGAACAATCCAAATTTGTTGATCGGCATTTCGACGCTGATTGAACGGATCGTCGTCGCATGGTTTAATTTATAATAAGCCCGGCTTCGCGAAGTTCCTCGATGATCGACATGATCTCGTTGTCGTGGGCATTGTTGCCGGCGTGGCGCGAAGCGTCGAGCAATCGCAGACGATCCACCAGCTCGTTGGGGTCGTCCCAATGCACGTAGTCGATCTTATTGTCGGTTAGCGTCATCGCGCGAGGCATGGATAACCCCTTTCCGGATTTTTTCTTCTTGGATTCGGTCGACATCAACGGTGCGATTACCCGTAAATACTTGTATCCCACGTTGCCCTTTAGTCGCTTGTTAGGATCGTGTTGGAATTTATGAGCACTCGTTGCCAACAGTATGCTCTTGTACTTTTGCATATCGTCTTCCGTGTAGATATCGTCGTCGGGCATTCTCTTGAAGATCAACTCGTAAATACCGTGTGTGTGCCGGCGTATCGTACGCCATCGATATAAATGTTATCCTCTTTGTCCACGTCAAAACGTTTATTACCGAGCATCAATTCATTTTTGCCGAGATAAACGCCGTATGTTATGTCCATCGTTGGATAGGCGCTCAAAAGCTCTGCGATGTAAATTCGGCTCATTGGACCCAAGTGATCTTCCAACGATTCTATAAACCATTGTCGACCCTCCGACGTTTTCAACCGTTTATGAACGGTTTTCCTGATCGAGTCGTCCGTGGTTTCGAAAACATTCGCGGTTTCAAGAAATTCGGGACTTGTACGTTGCACGGTTTGCGTCGGTGTAGAGGTTATCGGTGTAGAGGTTATCGGTGTAGAGGTTATCGGTGTAGAGGTTATCGGTAGTACTGTCGATTGATTAGATTTACGCGGTGTCAATGAAAGATCCGACCAGGAGTCTAATTGTTTCTTCTTTCTCTTCGGTGTAGCATCCTCCTCCTCCTCCTGCCCGCGCTGTTGAACGGATAGCGGTTCGATTTTCGCGTCAGCGTCGCTCTTTGTCGGCTCCTCTTTTTTCACCGCGATCAAGCTCGAGTTGTCAACGATCTTTTTCAACGGCCCGATGAGAGGTTTAAAGTGCGTGTCCAACTCAATGTCCTTCTCGATCTTACCGGTCTTCAAAGCGCGAAGTTTTTTGCGAATCGAATCACTCGTCTTCGCAATCTCTTTTACAACCTTCTCGCGTTCGCTAATATTCTCGCTCCCGTCGATCGCGGCCATCGCGGAAAAAAGCAGGGTGTCGATCTCTCTCTCTCTCTGTAACGCTAACGTTTCACTTCCGACGAGGTATCGGCAACGACTGATCGCTTCTGCGGTATCGCGAACACGTTAAATCCTTTTCGGTATCGACCGTTCGAAAGCGCGCTGTCCTTGTCTATCACTACGAATCCGTACTTTTGTTGCCAACAATCATGGCACAACGAACAAAATTCGTCGTACGGCATGTCGGTATTTACGTGATCATTGTAGACGTGTTTCAAATTGGTACCATCCTGTTTGAACAGGATCAGCAGATTCGCGTTGTCGCGTATCAGATGTTTAGGTATTCTCGCGTACGTCTGACAGAGATAGAAGGAGTCGACGCTCGAGTGCCTGCCCATTGAGAAATACTCTCTCACCGCGTCTTGCTTATCGCACGCCACGTCATCGAAGACGAAGATCGAGTTTGGACGCGCGTCGCTCGGTGGAATGACGTCACTGTTATTGGAGAACGTAAAGTAGCCAATTTCGTCGATCGATGTCAACAAATTCTCCAAATATCGATATTTCGGCTGTTGCAACGATTTCGAGTATACGTACACGTTTTCGAAACGTACGCCGTGCGGACTTTCCAGCAAGCTTATCAAGACGTTGGTTTTACCGCAATTCGAGGGTCCGCAAATGATCGCGCGTATAGTAGTCGGTAACATCGTACCGTGCTTGCGTTTCTCCACGTTGCCCCCCATCGACCGTAATCTGTCGTCGCAATTGGTCACGCGAATCGCCAGCGGTTGTCGCACGAATCTTATTTCTTTCCACACTGCCGACTCTCTGGCTGACTCGAACGCATATTTATAGGCAAGCGGAACCGCGAATCGCTCAGTAGCAAAGATGTTCGTCGTACTGTCGAGACCTTCCGATATTCGCGGTTTGAGCGCCGAACAGCTGCAATTTGTGCCGAAAGCCGTTCTGTTGCAAACGTGCGGCAATCACGTCCACTACGTGTGGGACAAGCTTCCGGAACATATAAAGGCGGATTTGGAGGTTCAAGAATATCGTCGCTGTTACGAACATTACAATCAACCGTGGCAGCGAACGCACATCGACGGTCCCGCGCCAATGATAAAGGATTGCGGCGAATGTCAACGAAAAAAATTGGTGAAGGCCTGTTAAATCGCGCGATAAACGCACTTCCGTTCGAATTACACATTCCCAGCTATCAATTTTGCGGTCCGGGAACTCGTTTACAAGAACGATTGGCGAGAGGCGATCGAGGTATTAATCCATTGGACGCGGCGTGTCGCGAGCACGACATAGCCTATTCGCGTAACCGCGATCTCACCGAGAGACACGCGGCGGACGAGATACTCGCTGCGGAAGCGCGAAAACGCATTACCGCGAGAGATTCGACTCTCGGGGAGAGAGCTGCCGCTACAGCCGTCTGGGCGACCATGAAGGCTAAGACGAAGCTCGGAATGGGCTTGAAAACGAAAAAATCGAAAACGGTGAAGAAAAAAAAGCTAACGAATAAACGGATACTTCCGACAGCGAAACGAGGCGGTGTATTGCCGATTCTACCGTTGTTGGGAGTTCTCGGTTCTCTGGCCGGCGGAGCGGCAGGAGTCGTAAAGGCCGTGAACGATAACAAAGCCGCGCGGCGTCAGCTGGAAGAGATGCAACGTCACAATCGCGCCGTGGAAGGTCGCGGACTTTATCTCGCTCCGTACAAATATGGACGAGGGCTGTATCTCGGCCCGCACAAACGCGGGCGAGGAGTAGCGTTAAAAATAAAAAAAAAAAAACGTCGAAAAGACGTTAAATATGCCCGCGGGTATTACGACTAACGTACAATTGAATCGACTGGCAAGGCGTATGCGCGTACCGTTCTTCAGAGGTGTCTTCATGCGTGATTCGTTACCGATCGGCGGTGTACGTCGAAACGAGAGCGGTATCGTGAATTTGGACGATGCAGCGGGTCCCGGTACTCATTGGGTAGCGTACGCGAAGAGGGAAGATCGAGTCGTATATTTCGACAGTTTCGGCAATCTTCGACCGCCGAAAGAATTGGTGCGATATTTCGGGCCGAGCGTGACGAAGATCGAGTACAATTGCACGTCTTATCAGCGATACGATCAGAACATCTGTGGACAATTGTGCCTGCGATTTCTCCGGACGATCGACGCTAATTTAAAGCCCGACGGTGCGCCGTGGTGACTCAGTATTCGTTAACGGTTTTCGCCGACATGTCTATAACGTTCACGCTGACGGGGAAGAGCAGCATCCTCGCGGAGCACTATTTTCCCGCCGTGGATCTGAGCGACGGTGACTACGAGCTCGGTCTAACGTGTTTTGAGACTTATCACACGATTCCGAACGTGAATTCTTCGAACAATAAATTTTATTTCGACGAGGATGACACGGAAATTACGATTCCCGAGGGATCGTACGAGATACGAGCCATACATGAGTTTTTGAAACGCGAAATTTCACGAAAACGCCCGCGACGCGTAAATCGTTCCAACGATGATCGTACGTCGGTCGCGAATATCGCGCGAGAGGCGACCGCTCGCGCGAACGGCTACGAAGACGAGGCCGCGGAATACCCGATAGTGCTCCGCGCAAATTACAATACGATGAAGAGCGAGATCAAGTGCGCTTTCAGAGTGAACTTTAACAAACCGAACAACGTTGGATCGCTGCTGGGATTCTCGTCGAAGCGTATATTGCAGCCGAGACAGTGGCACGAATCGGACGCGTCGATTAATATTATCAACGTAAACATTATCCGCGTGGAATGCAACGTGACCGCGGGTGCGTACAGCAACGGCAAACGTGTTCACACGATACACGAATTTTCACCGAGCGTACCACCGGGATATAAGATATCGGAAACGCCGGCGCAGATCATTTACCTGCCGATCATCGCGCGAAGCGTTACGGATCTAACGATACGCGTCACGGATCAAGACGGACGATTGCTCGATTTTCGAGGAGAAGAGATCACCGTCAGATTGCACGTACGACGACTACAGCGATAACGCGCGACGTGTGACATGCTCGTGTTGAACGACTCGGAGCGTGCGACGGATAAGAATATCTTTACGACTGCGACGATCGACGATATCATCAAATCGACATTCGGTAGCGTTAAAACAGAGACGAAAACAGAGACGAGAAAGAAGCTCAACGCATCGAACGTTAAATTTTTACAATCTCTGGGATTCGCGGTACGAAACATCTGAACGATGACTGAAATTCTTAACATCGGAGGCGAGCCGGTCTTTGACGATCGCATCGTCAAGATCGAGACTCACACGTACAACCCGTACGCCAACACAACGTTCGAGTATAGCGACGAGATACGAATACCTATACAACAGCAGGATCTGTATACGTTGCCGTGCGAAAGTTTTCTCTACGTCGAAGGAACATTGACGGTGACCGGAGCAGCCGGCCAAGCCGATAACGTGGTATTGGGGAATAATTGCGTCGCGTTCATGTTCGATGAAATTCGATACGAGCTCGACGGTGTGGAGATTGATCACTGCAGAAACGTAGGAATAACCAGCACGCTCAAGAACTACGTTACGGTATCGTCCGACAGAAGCGTGATCCTGCGAAACGCGGGCTGGGAACCGCATAATAACGCGAACGGATACTTCAATTTCTGCGTACCGCTCAACCTGTTACTGGGATTTTGCGAGGATTACAAACGCGTGGTGATCAACGCTCGTCACGAATTAATCTTGATACGATCGCGCACCGACAACAATTGTCTGTTGGGAAGTCTCGCGTTGGAGCCTACTGTCAAACTACTCAAGATACAGTGGCGAATGCCTCACGTGGTATTGAGCGAGGTCAACAAGCTGTCGATGCTGCGCGCCTTGGAAAACGGACGATATTTAAGTATGGGTTTCCGTTCGTGGGATCTGTACGAGTATCCCCTGTTGCAGAACACGACCAAGCACTCGTGGGCCATTAAGACCGCGACTCAGCTCGAGAAACCGCGATACGTCGTCTTCGCTCTGCAAACGGGTCGGAAGAACGTCATGTCCGCGGACACGAGCCGATTCGACGACTGCAAACTGACCAACGTGAAACTCTACCTAAACTCGGAAGTCTATCCGTACGACGATTTGAATTTGGACTTTGGTAAACACAGATGGGCGATTCTGTACGTATGTACGCGCGTTTCTGCAAGGGCTATTACGGATACGAATATCTCGAGCCGAGTCTCACCGTTTCAACTTTTCTACGTAACGGCCCGTTCGTGATCATCGATTGCTCTCGACAAAACGAATCCGTCAAAAACGCCACCGTGGATGTCAGACTAGAATTCGATTGCATGGAGAACGTACCGCCGAATACCTCCGCGTACTGTCTCATCATACACGATCGCGTGATCGAGTACAATCCGTTGACCAACGTAGTGCGCAAAATAGTCTGAGTGTTCGCGGCAACGTCGACGAAAATTTTTTCTCTCTTTAACTCCCGATACAAATTTATGAGAGGGGAAAAAGAGGGGAGCAGGATATAAAAATCAGAGTGTCGCGAAACGCGCGTCATTCCTCTCGATTCACGCATCGAAGAAAGAGAGAGATATTTCTTCATGTTTGCACCAACGTTCGTCGACCTGCAAGGTTTCGTCGTCGGGATGAAGTTTGTCGTGAAGGAGGTGGCGGTGCTGAGAAACGGGGCCGTTCTGGCGCATTACATCTTTACATGCCCCATGCCGTGGAATCTCCTCACAAAATCCGACAAATCGTGCGCTTCCTGGTTGATTCGCAATCACCATGGATTACGATGGGAAGACGGAAACGTGTCGTACAGCAAGGTGAAGCGTTTAATTACATCAGCGGTGCTCGGTGAGGAAGAGGACAACGACGACGACGACGACGAGATGCCGACTCTCGTGTACGTCAAGGGATGCCAGAAACGAGAATGGCTGGTAGATCTGCTTGAGAGTAAAGCGAGAAAAAACCTAAACATCGAGACTCTGGATGCGGATACGAAGATATCGAATCTTTAAATAATCTAGATGTTACCAATACTGTGCGATGTGGAAAACACATTAAAAATTGCGCATTGCAAAATGTATTAAAAATATTTAACTGGTGGTCGCGACGCCAGAGAGAATTGTCATCTTTTTAAAAAATAAATTTTATACGTATGTGTAAATTTTTCAATGTTTTATTTCTTTTCCCTTTAGTCGATAGTGTACAAAATTAAAGAATAAGTAGGTATACGTGACGAATTCTAACTCGAGAGCTTCGAGGAGGGGGAATGGGGTATCAGTTTTAGACGAACATGTCTGAACATGTTTCGCGGTTGATGTCATGCGGAGGGGGGGATATACGTCTTAATAAAGAAAAAACATCCTACCTTAGTCCACTCTCCTAAAATTCAGAGCGCTGATTGCGCGTTACAGAAACATTAATTTCCCCCTCCTTCATCATAGTTTTGGAAGGGTTATAGTGGGTGCTGTCGCGTATACTCGATTACTTTTATACGACTAGTCTCGTATCGGCTGCTTGTGCGAACGGTCCGCTTCTCATAACCGAGAGAAAAAATGTATTCCGTTGGAGGAAGCAACGGCGGCAACAGCGGCAACAGCGGCAGCAGACGTATGAATTATTACGTGCCGATTCCCGATGTTGAAACTCCAACGTGTGAAAACAAGTAAGTTTTGTATAATTTATAGAGCTTTATATTTTTTTATATCTTTTTTGCGAATTGTATTATTTTGAAAGTAATCTCATTATTTTTTTCTACAGCATTTCGTTGGATCGTCGCGCGGTTCGTATACTCAGCAGACGATACGCGCTGACAGCTACGGAATACAAATTCCTCGAAATTGGTATCAACGTGGGTCCACCGAGCTACGTGGAGATCGCCATTGGAGATCCTCGCCGAGGAAAGGAACTGCTGTTGTCTCTCGAAACGTGGAAGGCGCTATACGAGCAACGGCAAAATATTCAGAATTTCTTTCGCAATGACTTCAAAGATATCCATAGTTTTATAAACGTTGGACCGCTAACGGTGAGAGTTTGTACGGTTAATAACATCAAACTCATACGTCTCGAATCTGCAAACGTATGCTTGAGAATGACCGAATCGACGTTGCATCGTATGTTCGATCTCGATCGATGCATCGATGCGAGATTCAATCATTTGATCAGAATACTTGCGACGGTCGATGCAAAGTTTGCGCAGTTCTCCGATATCGCGTCCACTGCGAAGGATCCCAAGGAAGCGTCGAATGTAATATACGCTAGCGATGCGTTCAATACGAATCAGATCATCGATTGCGAGCTCGCAGCTTTAGTTTTTAGCACGTAAGATATATTATGTAAAAGAAGAGTTAAATAAACAGGCTTTTCTTACACCCTAAAACGAACGATGTATTTTTCTTTTGCGTGCATGTCCTTCACCCACTGTATCTAAAATTATCTTTCCTTCTCCCAATTATTTATTATAAAGAAAAGAAACGCGAGCGAAGGGGTGCGAGCGAGAGAGGACGCGAACGAAGAGACGCGAGCGACAGAGAACGCGTTCACATGTGTCGATGCTCCGTCGAACTTTTGCCTGCCATTGTAGTGCGAGACATATTTCATTTTAATTTCTTTTCGTTGGAAGGGGCTGTCCGTTTGTAAACTGTTACCATTTCTTTCTCTGGTGACATTTTACCCCGCTTCGTTCTGCAACCGTCGTTGCAGAACCGAGAATTCAGTCTCGTCGAGTCCGCGAAACTAAGCGTTTAAAAGCTTCAGTAGTGTCAAAAATTATGGTGCAGTACGTAGAAGTACTGATTCCGAGGGAGGGCACGGTACGGAAGACACGGTGACAGTGTATAGTGAATAGTGACATAATATAGTTTTTTAAATGTTTTTTTCTGTTTAGCAGATGCAGTTAAATATACAGGTCGTGACGGATGAGCGGTGGGTGCGGGTGCGCATTGCACGGGAACACGTAAGTCTTATTTTTTGTGCGTGCGCGCGTGTTTTGAAAAAAAAGTACAATAATATTTTATATATATTAATTTTACAGCTGTGGATGAGTTACGTGATACCGGGATTTATCAATATAGCTCACCGGCGTTGGATCCAAGAGGATAGAAGTATTGAGAGAGATCTGTGCGATTACCGAGAAACATCTCGATACGCGTTACTCAAACTTTTCGGAGAGGATACCTCCGACGAGGAAGAAAATGAAATCTGGTAAAATAATCGCTTTTTAATAAAAAATTTTGAATTTTTATTAATTATATTAATCATATTGCATTTGTATGTTTCAGGTGAAGATCCTCCGGATAAATTGATCCTTCTTATAAATTTTTTAATTTTTATATTATAAATTTTCTCGAAATAAACAAAAAATTAAATAATTATAATATTTATTTCCCTTCCTTCTCCATACCTTAGATAGTTTAATTATATATAATAAAATATATTTATTATGGGGGACGGGAGCGAGAAAGACTGCGCGCGAGAGAGAACGCGAACGGGGGACGGGAGCGAGAGAAAGACTGCGCGCGAGAGAGAACGCGAACGGGGGACATGAGCGAGCGAGAGACTGCGCGCGCGAGAGAACGCGAACGGGGGACGGGAGCGAGAGAAAGACTGCGCGCGAGAGAGAACACGAACGGGGGACGGGAGCGAGCGAGAGATTGCGCGCGAGAGAGAACGTGAACGGGGGACGGGAGCGAGCGAGAGAACGCGCGCGAGAGAGAACGCGAACGAGAAGACGGTCCTTTTCGAGAGGAAGACAAAGAAAAGAAATAACGCGCAACGTCATAATTGAATGGCACCGCAAAAACGTGACCCAGTGAACCTGTGACCCACATGTTCACAAAAAAAAAAAAAAAAAACCTCAATAAATTGCCCTAAAAGACATGTCTGAAGAGGACATTGCGGCGGTAGGCATGCACAGCGGGGGTCTCCGAGACTCACAGGCCAACTATCTTTTCCGGCGTTTTATTGTTTCCCTTTTTTTACCCCGTATATCTCGGAGTTTTTTTAGAAATTTTTCTTAAAATAAATAAATATTAAATAATTATCTATTCCCTTTCTCTTAGATAGTTCTCCTATACAGAAAAATAAAGAGAAGAGACCGCGACGGTTAAGTCGCATAAAATTTTGGTCGAGTACCTACGTCGCGCGACCATCGATGCTCGGCCATCCGCAGTGCGAGATGATATTCGTTTATAAATTCTGTCATCGACGTTCGTCGATACCCATAGAAATTGAGCCGCGTTGCCGCGCTTATGCCGTCTAGTGTTTATAAAATCTAGCAGCCTGTCATCGGCGCTCGCCTTTGTAACGCGCGACGCCATAGCCGAATGGCGCCGCGAAACACCAATAAGCGGCAATTCCTACGAAGAAAAGTGAAAAGGACCGCGGTGTCACGCTAGTCGCAGGTCGTAAATTATAGCAGCCTGCCATAGGCGCTCGCTCGCATTTGATAAGTGTGAAATGATATCTGTTTATAAATACTATCGGCCGAACATCGACGCGAGGCTGCATTTGTTTATCGAACATGTCCCGACGCGCTCGCCTAATCCACCCCCCCTCCCCCCCTTCCCCAACCCTATGCTAGAAACGCAGATCACCCACCACCCCCCCCCCTCGCACCATATGGTGGGAACGCAGACACCCCCCCCGCCGCACCTCCTCGGAAGACGGCGGCACTAGAGTTCCCCCCCCCCGCGCCAGGCAGACCCCGCGGCCGCGAGTCCTTCCCCCCGCCCCTCACCCCCCCTGAGATCCCTGATATAGAAGTCTCATATATATCCTACTCAATTACCTTGATTTTTACTGAAATGAGAATCTACCAATTACACACTGCGCAGTGCGCAATATTATTCAATTATCATTGAATTTCTCACTATTTTCATGGAATTATGACGAGTACACAATTCTACCTGCAAAAAATAACAGTTATTATTTATCCCTCATCATCATTTTTGTGGAAAATATTCATCAAATTGTGAACGTAAATTATTTTGAAAATAACTTGAATAAAATAAATTGAATAAATTGAGAAAAGTAATAAATTTTTATTTTAATGCCTGGAATTATAATAATTCGTAAATTAAACTCAAACATCTTAAAATATAAACTTTTATTAAATCATTATTTAAATATCTACATATTTAGAAATAAAATTTTGCTGATATTTATTTTTTGTTTGCTTCAAACAAGAGTCAGAAGTTATGTGAACCACGGAGACAATGCAAGGAGATTTAGGTGGTAATTATTCAGTTTACACCCCTCACCTCCGATTTTGATGAACTTAAGCTCAATCGCGTTTTTGCACGAAACGAAAGAATCTGGCAGAAAAAAGTGTCGCTCTGCCCCGCGACGCGAGATATTAATCGTTAAAGTTGACAGGAATCAGGTTATGATTCCTGTCATACCGACAACATGTAGCAACACTGAACGTGCCCTGCGGCCACATGCGCATGCTCAGTGGTCGCACGCGCATGTAAAACTGCGCCAATTTTAAATGAATCAATCGTGCAGAATAACCAAGCATCTCAATTCAAGCAGTTAGGTCTCACGCTGGGAGTTTCATTAGTTTAATTATGCGTGGGAAGCACACACACACACACACACACACACACACACACACACACACACACGGGGGAATGCGAAGGGGGGGCTTTCGCCCCCCCTTCCCCGCACCCACCCCGTCGGTAGGCAGCGTGGACCTCGCTTTACAACATAAAGTACATGCTAAGTTGTAAAGCGAAATTATAAAGCACATGCATGGAGGGGTGCAAGGGGGCTTACATGCGTGAGCGCACGTGAACAGAAAGGCTTTTCTCCCCTGCACCCTCCCCCATGCATGTACTTTATAATTTCGTTTTACAACTTAGCATGTACTTTATGTTGTAAAGCGAGGTCCACGCTGCCTACCGACGGGGTGGGTGCGGGGGAGGGGGGGCCAAACGCCCCCCCTTGCACCCCCCCGTGTGTGTGTGTGTGTGTGTGCTTCCCACGCATAATTAAACTAATGAAACTCCCAGCGTGAGACCTAACTGCTTGAATCGAGATGCTTGGTTATTCTGCACGATTGATTCATTTAAAATTGGCGCAGTTTTACATGCGCGTGCGACCACTGAGCATGCGCATGTGGCCGCAGGGCACGTTCAGTGTTGCTACATGTCGTCGGTATGACAGGAATCATAACCTGATTCTTGTCAACTTTAACGATTAATATCTCGCGTCGCGGGGCAGAGCGACACTTTTTTTTGCCAGATTCTTTCGTTTCGTGCAAAAACGCGTTGATTGACCCTAAGTTCATCAAAATCGGAGGTGAGGGGTGTAAACTGAATAATTACCAAAATTATATATAATTTTGTGTAATAATATATAATGAATAAATAAAAAGTAATGGGGTGACGGCTGGTCTAGTGGGTAGAGCGCCAGATTCGTAATCCGGAGAACCGGGTTCGAATCCCGCTAGGCCTCGGAGGAATAAAAAACTCTGCCCCTCCATCTAGCGGAGAGAAGTCTCCCTAGATGGAAAAACTGGGCTCCGTCTCTTCGGAGGAGACGTTAAACAGTTGGTCCACAGAAAGGTCCGGATAAGGTTGGGTACGTCCCTTCAAAAACGCCCTTTAAGGCTCCCTGGGGTATATAAAGTAAATATCTTTATTCTTTTAATAAATAAAAAGTGAAATAATTTATTTCATATATTATAACTTGGCACTGCTTGACGTGAGACAGTGCCGTTTGTCTCTTGATACCGTTTTTATACCACTGTTCGTCAAATCAAGAGATACGGTAGTGTCTCGCGCCAAGTACACGCGGAACGAGACCGACCGTATAATATAATATAATAACTAATAACTAACTCTTTTACGCGACGCGACGGGTTGCGAGTACTCGAGATGTTGAGATCTCGATAACGAGTGAACGGATCAAGTTCTAAGTAGGCTTGATCGATAGCTTGGAGTTCAATTAGGGGGGGGTTTCTCTTATAATATTCCGCTACGTGCCCTACGAGCGGAGATATTGCGACGCAAAGTCCAAATGTGAAAATTTATTTTTAAGATACTTCTACGTCGACCGTCTCTTATCTCAATATTATTATGATTATCAGAGAAACGTCACTTTCACTTTTTCGACACTGGCGGCTAGCGGCGTTAGTATCGCAGTGCAGTGCAGTGTAGACAGTGCGTTCGTTTAGCGCGCTGTCAGTCAGTTCCTATTCATCAGTTAACCTATCTCGAGAGCACTCGAGAGACACGGTAAGTACGAAGTACGCGCGGAGCGAGACCGACCGTGACTCTTTACGCGACGCGACAATTAATTACTATTATATTTATTTTATTTACTGTTTATTATTTTACGTTTACGTGAGTGTTTATACATACAGGTTAATAACCTATTATATTATTTTTTATTTTTATATTGACGGCAGGGAGTTGAGGATACTGAGATCAAGGAGCCTGTTCACACGAGGCGTTTCTGCCGCGCGATTGCGGCCGCGCGTTAATAACGTTTGCACGAGCCGCACGCGCGTACGCGAAACGGCAGTAACACCGTATAATCGTGCCGGCGATATACTGAATTTGAATTGCTTCGTGCTCTTATCTGGAGATTTCGTATCCCTACATCGTGTTACCATTGCACCGCTGCCGGAACAGAAGGTTCTCTACGCTTGGCAGAAAGTGACGACTGACACGTTCGATCCCGACTTCGTTGATCGCAGAAGAGCCTCGAGGTACGTTTCCGATTTGCACGTATATAGGTTATTCTACATAGAAGTCGTAGTCGTGAGTTGTAAGAAATTGACCAATCACATTCGAAGTTGAGAAGAATATTCAATCTGTGATTGGTCAATTTCTTACAACTCACGACTACGACTTCTATGTAGAATAACCATAACAGTATCGTGCGATGAATGTTGTACCCAATTATAACCTCAAATGAAGTTGTGTACGTTGCTAGTAACGCTGTCTGTAAAAATTTGCGTGAAAGATATATATATATATATCAAGATATATATATATATATATATATATATATATATATATATAACTAGATTACATTATATAGTTAATATATAGATAGATAGATATATATATATAACTAGATTACATTATATAGTTTATATATATATATATATATATATATATATATATATATATATATATATAATACTACAGATTTTTAGTAGCAGCGAATATCGGAACGCATTCCATGTATGTATGTACAGGTTGCGTGCGCAGCGGCTACTATAGCTTAATTTGCCTAGGATTGGTCTCTCTCGCGTGGAGCACAGGCATGCCGCCAGTGATGCGCTCGTTCTAATTGGTCGAGAGTGGCGTGCAAGTTGCGTGTCACGTGTCATGTGCCGGTCGTGCGTGATGTTACGCGCGTCGACGTCGTTCTTTCGCGGCGGCCATTGTTCTGGTTGTGCGTTGTGCGCCCGCCGATTCTGAGTTGGTCGTATTTAGCGTTAACGTCGGCAGTCCGAAGTCCCGCGTCGTAGTTTAATTAAGTTGCGTTAGTCAGTCGCGTTCTGTAATTAGTAAGTCGCGTCGCATATTTTTAGTGATCTGTCCGTTGTGAGCGTACCGCGCGTCGCTTCTTACCGCGCGGCACATGTTATATCCTGTGCAACACGTCCTGTGTGCAACAGCCTCCTCCATTTGCTTTTCGCCGGGACGAGACCGCGTGTTAATTCTATATCGTTGAAAGTAGTGAAAATGACATTTCTGATACATATATATACATACCTACATATATTATTGAGAGACGTCAACGTATCTTACGTAAGTATCTTAATATAAAATTTTCACTTTTGGACTTTGCGTCGCAATATATATCCGCTCGTGGGGCATGTAAAGCTAGAACTACATCTATCGTAACGTTTATTTGATCGTGGTCGTAAGCAATAAAGCCGTCGTAAACCGTATATCTATGCCAATACATCTATAAACACATTTTTCTTCACATGTCGAGAAAGCTGACAAGTTAGGTTATATGTTGTAATAGTTTAATAGTTTGATTAAAAATATATTTATTCGTACACAGGTATCACTTTGGCCAGAGCTAACTAGACAGTTGATGAGGACCGTTGTCAGGACCGTGAAATTTATAAAGAATTTTTTCAAGGAGGAACTAATAATTTGTAGACGTATTGTCTAACTACGTGTAGAAGTACAAAAAAATTCATAGCTACGTGCTTGGTACTAACAGGTATGATATTTTTATATGTGACACTTCCTGCATGATTCTTAATAATTGCTGCCAGAAATACTTCTCAGGCTACGGTCAACGTGACGCTAGAAATGCTTCGAAGCATTCCTCTTCTCTTTTCTTTCAATAAAGAAAGAAAGAGAAGAAGAACGCTCCAAAGCATTTGTAGCGTCACGTTGACCGTAGCCTCAATGTATGCAATACATATATATAGGTACGTATATAATAGATTGAGCATTCTCATTGAAGAGCTTCAGGCAAGATCTAATATTTTATATTATATTTTATATTATTATATATAATAATAATTTAGAATTTTGTAATAAGTAAAAAAATTAGTTTTTTTTACAAATAAGTATAAAATGTTTTAATTTGTCACTTACAGATGCTGTGAAAAAACGGTACAAAAATATTGATGATCGTGTCATTGAAAGTACAATAATTGATTGGTTCCGGCGAGCATCGGATAGGATTCCGAAGATTCGCGATGAGGCGAAATAATTTCTATCGAAGTTAATTTATCTACGATTTTCTATCTCGTACGAACCGCTGTGGTTCAAGAAGAAGCAAGATCCGTACACGGACAGTCGTTGTTTCGTTTATAATGACGAATATTGGGATCACAAGAGCAGAGGTGACTGCGGTTGCGATGTCCAAACATATTTTAGTTTGTTATATAGATAGATTCCATTGTGTGATGTGACTTTGTCACATATACATGCAGTGTGCAGAGAAATTTTGGATCGTTCAAAAGTGACGGTAGCCGAGATTAGAAGTCGCGACCGTTCGCGGTCGAGACTTTAAATGCTTATGAAATAACGTTGACGTGATAATGGGGTTGTTATGGGATATGGTTTAGCAATTAATTCTTTCAATGAAGTGGACGAAACTTGTTGGCAACTCTGACATGGGCAATGTGTAATTTGTACCGTAACCGACGTTTTGTTCCCCGGAAAAAATCTCCCGGAAATTAGTTCCCGGAAAAAATCTCTCCGGAAAAAATCTCCCCATCAAAAAATCTCCCCCGGAAAAAATCTCCCCCGGAAAATATCTCCCCCGGAAAAAATTTCCGTGCCCAGCAAAAACCGAGGTGCCACATGGGTTTACAACTTTCCACGTGTGAAAAGCCCACGCACGTACTTTGCAAGGCACACTATGTGTATAGTTTAATGATAGTGGAGCCCCCCGCAGGGGGGCGGAACTTACTGCCTCCACGCATACACTTTTCGCGCGAGGCGAGGTGCCACATGGGTTTACAACTTTCCACGTGTGAAAAGCCCACGCATATACTTTGCAAGACAACTTTTCTCAAAAAGTTTAACGCAACCAGCAAAGCGCAAATAAATTAAAAAAGTCGTCGTGACTAAAAACAAAGACAATAAATACATAACTCATGATAATTTAATACAACGAAAGATTGACAGCAACATTCCTCAGGATTTTCAACGCATCCAACAAAGCGCAATTAATGTAATACAATCTGCGTAACTAACAACAAAGATAAATAACACATAATTCATAACACATTTTTATAACGATAGATTGGCAGCGACATTCTTCAAATATTGTAACACATCCTGTCGGTTGTAGGCTGCAACGAGACTCTTCAATCGCGCATCGTTGTCTTTGTAGCGCTTGTTTCTATTATTCGCAAGAGCGTGAGCATTCGCGCGCGCAATGTGAGCTTCGACGAGACCCTGCTCTGCTTGAAGCAACTCAATCATTTTCCACAGTACGAGATGCGAACCATTTGCTCTCCGATTTAGTGCATGGTGCCATCCTTCCACTGCATTGTTGGTACGAGCAACAGTCACCGTCACTGAGGAGTAGTGGTTCCACAAAGAAATGTCAAACATTGCGCCGCGTCGTACTTTACGACGACCTAACACGCCAACCCAAGTGTGCTCAAAATAATCGAGAAAACCTCTCAAATCTTTTTCATTATCCGTGAAAAATTTCGACTGCAGCAAAGCATCGTACGCGTAAGTGACATCGCAGGAAGGAACAAATGCCAATGCGAATAACATTCGCAAATTACGAGCTACGCGGCTGCTCTCGCGGTACAATGGCGCAAGGTCGTGATCTTGTATACTACGCCAAAGTGCTTGACCGAAATGGAATAAACACCCTTTGATTTCACACTCGGGAAATTCTAGTGTAACGGCTTTTAAAAATGCCATCTCAAAATCCGACATTACATTTTTTGGGGCCACCCCGGGAATAGCATCTTTTAGAACCCGCAACAGAGTTTGATATGTTCTCTTGCGTCGATTAGGGCATAACGCATATACAAGAGGCACAATTTTGCCATTCACCTCCTCATGCACGGTGTACAGTTGGTCAAATATTTCAGGCACTACTTTAAAAGTACCATCACAATACCATATGTCACATCCTCGCAACACCTGCAGATTATCCTCCGTAGCAAATATAAGCAGTCTGTTGTTAATATCCTCAGAGTCAAATTACAAGAATTTCACGCTCTTCAATGTCTTTTGAAAGTGTTCTGGTATTTCATACAATGTGTTCTTCCTGGGATTAGGCGGTAAAGGATTGTTTCTTTGACGGATTCCTCGGACAGTCCGACTCAATGACTCAGCACTCGGTAATTGTGCAGCAACAGGAGACGACACCGTACCCAGCACGGACGCCACTAACGACGATGATGCTTCCTTGCTTGTCACCGCTTTCTTCCGTAATTTTGCAACAACGCGCTTTGTCTCAACTGTTGCAGCGTTAGGAGTGTGAGTTGTGTGCTCAGTTTGATGCAAAATGATGCCTATAATAAGCAAAAAATAAAAGAGTAATGACAATTTTCCGATACTGCCATTAAGTACATTAATTTACGTACCATCGCGTAACTCCGACGACGTGTGACAAATCCCCCGACACCCGGTTTTATACTGCACACACCGCCAAATAACTTTTCCATTAGACCCCTCCCCATGCTTGTAATACAATTCACCATCAGCAATCAGCTGATTTTTTCCCTTGTTGCTTTTTACAAATTTGAGCAGCATGGTGCACGATAATATCGCTACCAGTACTTACAACAGACTGATTACTGTTATTCGAGGTGATATTGCTGACGATGAGTAAACACAGTACAATCAGTTGACGGTTCCGAATAATAACATATACAAGCATCCAATAAAGTCGCACAGTCTAGTGTAACGGCTTTTAAAAATGCCATCTTAATTTGAAATACAGTAGTACTGGAATTTTGGATGGGAAGATTTTTTCCGGGGGAAATTTTTTCCGGGGGAGATTTCTTCCGGGGGAGATTTTTTTCGGGGGAGATTTTTTCCGGGAGAGATTTCTTCCGGGGGAGATTTTTTCCGGGGGAGATTTTTTCCGGGGAGATTTTCCCGGGAACTTATTTCCGGGGAGGATTTTTCCGGGGAGATTTCTTCCTAGAACCAATTTGTACTTGCATGTCATCGCCATCGCCTATTCTTTGACTCTTCTATCTCTCTCCCTTTCCTCCCCCCTTTTTCTTCCCCGTCTTTCTTTTCGTCTCTTCTTTTCTCTAGTACTGAAGTAATATTTAGTCCAACGTGATGTTTGATTAACATGCGCTTGCGTGCTCTTTTTTTTAAGATTTTGCGCTGAATTAATGTATAGTCAACCTTGAATTTTTCAGTTCGATTTGTAAGTGCGTTTTATTATACATATTAGGTATATGTATGAGTTCGTAAAAAATCGAAACTCTCAGGCAAGTCGAATGAATTCCGGATATTATTTTTAGCCTAAAGCTGAGAGATAGCAATAAGACCGTATAGAAAAGAAAAAAAACCTATTGTCATTAGAGAGGAAGGATTTCGAAGTTACATGTTCCATTTTATAATATATTCAGTATTCTCAACTTATTTTTAAACGAATATGAATCTAGTTTTCTAGAAATTAATCCGAGTTTAAGTTATACCGCACTCAATCGGTGCTGCTATATATACGAAAATTGTGTGTATTTTATTATTTTTAATCCATTATTGAAAGTATTTGTGTAAACGCAGATAGATGTGCAATGGGGAATAGAATCGAGCCGACATTTGACATGAATTAATATAAAAAATGCGCTGATTTTTCTTTTATATATGATCTTTTACATCATTTTTATAGAAATAAAGAACACCTCCATATCTTAAGAAGCCAATTGAACTTCGACACGCATTGGTATTTGTAATTTTTCCCTCGTTGCACACTTTCTGCTTGACCTAGTGTCACAACAAAGAAAGTCTGAAAAATATTCGAAGTGGAAAAATAAATCCTTACGGTATTGTACGTGAATTCGAAGATCCGTGCAACTGCACACGTTCAAAGGTTTATTCAGTGATTTATGAATACGCGCGCGCGAGAAGATAGACATTTGTTCAACATTTTACACACGTAATATAACGCCGACGACGATGATGCTTCCAAGTTTGGCCAGCGTTGTTCTATGGAAAAAAGGAAGAAAAAAAAGAAATCATGCCATTTTACGTCCGCACAGATTTCAAGCACGCTAGAAGCTACGCTCCGAGTTTTTAATCAATTTTAGAAGTGTTTGAAAACATCTAGTTATTTTTTATCAAAATGTTTTTATTTGAAAATGGAACGCATAATAAAATAGGGTTTAATTTCTTGCCTTTAATAGCAAGAATTTAATATGGCCGTGATGACTACCCATGAGTCTTAAAAATGAGGAACTTTCTTTTTTTATGCTTCTTTTACCTATATGGTTCTATATGCAGAACATAGTCAATAGTTCTTGTAATAAATGTTTGCATAACTATATATACATTTTAGCTGTACTATATATAAGCATTTATAAGTTGTGTTTTTTTATAATAAAATAAATATTAATCTGATTTTACTTTCTCGACCATTTCGCAAATTTAATAATCTTTATAAATGCTATTTTCAGAAATATCCATCAAAAACGTCTACACTACATCCATTTTACATCCTGGGGGCCTATTACGTATCTTTTCACGAGGTAAAAATGCGAAAAGTGAAAGAATTCACTAGAGTATACTATAATTTTATTGGTTGAAATCTAAATCTGTTCACTTTTCGCATTTTTACTTTGTGAAAAGATACGTAATCTAGGCCCCCTGGAAAGATATAACAATATTTACTGGACGTCTTTGGGTGATACGATGTACCGCCCAAAGACGTCCAATAGACATCGTTAGTACGTACAATGACATCTATTGGACGCCTTTAGTACGTACCATGTACGTACCGTTGTACGTACTAACGATGTCTATTGGACGTCTTTGGGCGCCACATTTTTCGTACAAAAAGACGTCTACTGGACGTCTTCGGCACATCTTCAGTACGTCATATGACGTACGGACGGGACGTCGTTTAGACGTCTAAAAGACGTCGGCGTGTTGCGTGGGTCCTCGTCCCACCGGCCCACTTTCTTCTTTTCTCCCTTATCTAACTCCTCTTCTGTCTCTTTCATTGCCTTCTTTAACCTTGCTTTTATCTCCTCCCATTCCTCCTCTAGCCCCCTCTCCCTTAACTCTACCCCGCCCAACTTCTGCCTGAACCTATTTCTTCCTTCTTCGTTCCATACACCACTCCAAATTCTTTCTCCTCCTTTGCCCCTTTTCCCTCTTTCCCGCTTCCCTTTTAGCCACACCAGGGTCCGTACTCTCTCGTACAATTTCATCGTCTAGCTTTTCAGCGCCATCTATTCTGGCTTACTCGTGAAAATGGAACTACGTAGCTAAAATTCAATATGGCGTCAGTTGAATCAGTCACGTGAGCCGAGTGGCCGAGTCACGTAGGTCACGTCGTCACGTACATCAACGTACATACGTAACGGGCAACAACGGGCGAGCAATCACGAGCATCGCGACTGATCGCGACGCGAGTTATTGCCGAATTTTCTTGTGTAATGTAAGTGTTCGAAATCAACGATCGGTCATCTTGTGCGGTATGGATGTGTACATGGATGTGTCTCGTGTATCATCCTGAAACGTTGAAACATTGCGTCAGCCTCTCGCTTTGGTCTTTTACGCATTCCACTTCCACATTCCGAAAGAACGGAGAATATTGGTAAGTTAGTTATCATAATTCGAAAATTAGTGAATCCAGCGAGAATCGGCACAAATTAATGTCATTGTTGTCGTTCTATTTTTCAGAGTCGACGGCCGGCGTTTCCTCCGTCTATCTTCTATATACGGACGTACCTCGTGTGTCGTTCTTGAACGTTGCTGAAACGTTGCGTCAGTCTCTCGCTTTGGCCTTTTACGCATTTGACTTTCACATTCCGAAAGAACGGAGAATATTGGTAAGTTAATTATCATAATTCGAAAATTAGTAAATCGAGCGAGAATTGGCACAAATTAATGTCAGTATTTTTATACTATTTTTCAGAGTCGACGACCGGCGTTTCCTCCGTTTATCTACACGGACGTATCTCGTGTGTCGTCCTAAAACGTTGCGTCAACCTCTCGCTTTTGCCTTTCGAAATTAGTAGACAGACTAATGGAAATGCCCCATTGTTTTAGGTAATCTTAAGACAAGTTATATTTATTAAGACGAGCAAGATATGTGTCATTATTCGCAACGTACTTACAATTAGCATGTTGCGATGTAAAATGACTTAGCTAAAAATTTACTATTTTATTTAGCGTGTTTTAACGACGTTAGTCGAATTGGAAGCTTTTCCCGAGGACTTATTTTCTTCCCCTTAATTTTAAGAATAGTTGTTTAAAATAAGTCAGGTACAATTCAAATGGATCATCCCAAATGTTTTACCTTATTTTGGACCACAATACGTCCAGGCTACAACTGCCAATTTTTAAGAAACGCTAAATTATCTACATGCGTATTGTCAGTGTTATGTATTTATATTTAATAGTTGAGCTTTTTTAATCCTTGTGTGTACTGTTTCAAGAAAGCTAGATATATAAACTTATATACGAAATCTTTTCCAATATTGCGAAAATGTAATATCACTTTTTTTCTTATGTATATTTTATCTTTTTTTTACAGATAATCTATATAAAATGTCGGTTAATTGCTTATATTGACATTGTGCAGATTAAAGGGGGCCAAGTTTGTAATATTCTTCACATATTACCATATTCCATCTCTGCATATAAAAGTAGAACACACTACAATTGTCAACTTGCAAAGAAAATATTCATATTGTTAGCATTCTTCTCCTTTTCGTGAATTAATATTTGGAATATGTTATAAAATGCATGCGATATTTTTTTCTTGCATTTGTTGTATTATGTCTCAATTTTAAACATGGATATATTATTATAGTAAAAAATTCATATCTGTAACATGTTTTGTTCACATGCACAATAATATATTTTTTTAAATACTTTTACTTGTATGTACTTGTGGCAAGTACATACATGATTAATAAAGATAATAATTCTATATCAATTTTAGGGCCGGTTGTTCCAACCTGTTGGTAAGCTGACTAGTAGTTAGATCATATATATGTCTTTGTTTATCATATACATTAGACAAAGATAGGCATTGATTTAACTATTGGTTAGCTTACCAACAGGTTGGAACAACCGGTCCTTATTTAGCTATTTTTCAAATTAGTTGAAAATATCTATTATCTTGTCTTTCTATCATTCTATTTTTTAATCATTGTTTTTTATTTCTTTTATTCGATCTGATTGATATCTATTGCATAACGCTGACGATATGTTTAATTAGCTAACCAATTAAAGGTTGACTACAAATATAATAATCACTTATAATTGTCAATAATAAATAAAGTGGCAGACGAAATGAGTTTTCCGTTTGTACAGTTAATATAGTATATATTATAGTATATATATAGTATAATATAGTATAATATAGTATAGTATAATATATAGTATAATATAGTATAGCATAGCATAGCATAGCATAGCATAGCATAGCATAGCATAGCATAGCATAGCATAGCATAGCATAGCATAGCATAGCATAGCATAGCATAGTATAGTATGTATAGTATAGTATAGTATAGTATAGTATAGTATAGTATAGTATAGTATAGTTAGTATAGTATAGTATAGTATAGTATAGTATAGTATAGTATAGTATAGTATAGTATAGTATAGTATAGTATAGTATAGTATAGTATAGTATAGTATAGTATAGTATAGTATAGTATAATATAGTATAGTATAGTATAGTATAGTATATTATAGTATAGTATAATAATATAGTATAGTATAATATATAGTATAATATAGTATATATATATAGTATATATATATATAGTATATATATATAGTATATATATAGTATAGTATATATATAGTAATATATATATAGTAATAATATAGTAATAATATAGTAATAATATAGTATATATATATATATATATATATATATATATATATATATATATATCCACAACAGACAAATGCATAATACATACAATTAAGTGTAATAGAATATATTAACATATAAAAAAGTAGCCATTATTTGAATATGCATGACGGTATAGCTTCGTAGCCATTGTTTTTTTTGTCGGTATTACATTATATGCCTTTGTTTAAAAATGCGTGGTTGCGATCGGTTTTTTATGGGCCCCAAAGATACTCGAAAAAAATTTATTATTTAATATATTCTTTACCTAAAATAAATTATAAATAAATAGATTGCGTCTACCTAAATTCAACATAATTTCGAGATTTTCGTTTCTTGTTCCGTAAATTTCTAAGAATTTCTTCAATTTTGAGTATTATTATTAGGAATTACTTTAATATAAAATGTCTATTCTTGTAAAATTAAATAAGATAGTCTGTCTACTAATTTCATTTGGATCCTTTACACTATTTATTATTTCGTATACAATCCTCACAGGCTTTGAATGTAAACATGAAATGTAAACTAGTACTATGTTTACGCGAGCGTTACTTCTATAGTAACTTATGAGAATGCATTTGTTTACGCGGAGTAAATTATCATAAGTTACTACAAAATCCCGTTTACGCGAAAGACAATCTCGTTTACGTGAAGAAATTATCGTAAGTTACTACAGAAGTAACGCTCGCGTAAACGTAGTAATAGTATAGGCCAACAATATTATTGTATTATAATTTTATTACACGCAGAGTTGTATAACAACAATAAAAACATTTATAAAACGTAAATAATAACTTTTTTACTCATGTCAATATCTTATATTTATATATTATATTTTTTTAAAAATAATTCAATTTTTTATTTTAATAATAAATGTAAGGGCAGTTTCACCATCTCCAATTAACGTGATCCTTGGTGGTGAAACTGGCCCTATGGATACTAAAACGTTGCGCATTTTTACCGACGGATGACGCCATTTTGCTACGTAGTTCCATTTTCACGAGTAAGTCAGAATAGATGGCGCTGAAACGCTAGACGACAAAATAGTACGGGAGAGTCCGTACCCTGAGCCACACCACCGGTTAATGGTCAGAGTCCACCCTGTCCCCTATCCTCATCCTTTCCATTCTATCTTTTCCTCTCCCTCCCATATTACATAATCTACACTGTGCATCCCCTTCCCCCGGTATATGTAAACTCTCCCTCTTCGTTTCCCTTTGTGTTTCCATCGAAAATGCACCACCAAGAAGTCTAACATTAGCCTGCCCTTTCTATTTATAATCCGGTCCTTTGACCGTCTCTTTCTTTGCACCCCTCTCCCTTTCTCCCCATCCTTATCTTCCTAATCCCCCTTTTCCTCCCCTGTCCTCGTGTTAAAATCCCCCCTATTAGCGTTCTAACTCATGCCTCTCTGTCCTCCACCCACTGCTTTAGCCCCCTCAGCGCCTTTTTAATGCCCTCTCCTGCGTAAACTCCCACTATCCTCCATCTCTCCTCCCCCAGCCTCACCTTGCCCGTCATGATTCCCTCTCCCCCCCCATTATCCTTTTCTCTTTCTCCACCAACTTTTTTTTTATACCCATAACCATTCCCCCCATCGCTCCTCCCTTCTTATTCTTTCTTTTCGCCACTTGCACTCCCTACTCATACCCTCCCGGTAACCTCCCCTTAATTCTTTTCCACCCTCTATTATCCAGCCATGTTTCCAACAACACCATTACATCCCATTCCTTCAACCCTATCCAAAACTCCTTATCTTTGTTCTCTAGCCCGGCCACGTTTCAAAAAGCCACACTTTACTCTCTTCTTCCCTCTTAGTCCCTCCTCTTCTTTCTCTGTTCCTTTTCTCCTTTTTTCTTACTATGCTCCCTTCCTCTCTCCCCCCACCTCCTTTTTTCTTTTCTCTCCCTTCCCATCTCTCAGAACCCCTTCCTCCTCATATCATTTCTAGCATTGCTCATTTATCCATAACCTTCCGTATCCAATCCTCACTCTCCTTCCCCTTCTTTCCTCCCTTCTCGCGATTTCTTCTAACCTCCATCTCATTTTCCTCTCCTTCCACGTTCCATAATGCTCTCCTTCCTACCCTTTAACTCTCTCTTTCTCTTCATAATTTCCCCTCTTTGCTCCTCACTCCTCATCCTTACCAGGACCATCTCCCTGTCCTCCTCTCTATCCCCCCAACTCTTTTCACCTCTTCTACGTTTCCTCTCACCCCCAAAACGTTTAACCTCCACCGCCTCCCTCCTCTTTCCTCCTTTTACCTCCTTCTTCTTCTTCTTGTAGTGCCATACGCTTAATGTAGCGTGTAGGCATTCACGTGTTCACTGCGTAATGCGTAGTGTGCTTTCTTCTGCACGTCTAAATAAAGTGGTAGCATCTGAAATTTTCCGGTGAGAATGGTTTTGAGGAGGTCGTATTTGGGTCCCCGTAATATGTGTCCTAGGTATGATGTCTTCCTTTGTTTGACTAGATTTAGTAGTTGCCGGTGGGTGTTGGCCCGATGCAATACCTCTTCATTGGATGTGTGTTCTGTCCAGCTTATTCTTAAGAGCCTTCTTAGCGTCCCCATTTCAAAGGCTTCTATTCTGTTGAGGGATTTAACCTTGAGTGACCAGGTTTCCACTCCGTATAACAGTATTGGCCATATGTAGCATCTGATTACCCGTAGTCTAAGGGCCAAGGGCACTTCCTGTCTCAGGAGGTACTTATTAAATCTAATAAAAGTACTTCTGGACATTGCCACTCTTACTTCAACTTCTCCATCGCTGTCCCACTTGTCGTTAAGTGTGGTACCTAGATATTTGAATTTGTTTATTCTTTTAATCGGTTGACCGTCTATATAGAGATTGACATTTTCGTGGGACTGTCGGCCGACTATCATCAGTTTTGTCTTGCTTATGTTGATGTTGAGTCCATATTCCTTTCCTACCTTGTTGATGGCGTTCAAGGTTGTTTGTAGATCCTGGATATTTTCAGCTAATATTGCCGTGTCGTCTGCGTATCTGAGATTATTAATAGGGATGCCATTTACTTTTATTCCTGCTGTTTGTTCTTCGAGTGCGAGCCGAAATATTCTCTCCACATATATGTTAAATAAAAGCGGTGAGAGTATGCATCTTTGACGGACCCCTTTGGACATTCTTATGCTGTTTGTTTGCGACCCGTTGTTCAATTTAAGTTTAGCTGTTTGGTTCCAGTATAGTCTGTGGATTATTCGGATATCCTTCTCGTCAATGCCTATTTCTTGCAAGATCGGTAGTAATTGGTCATGTCGTACGTTGTCAAATGCCTTTTGATAATCAATGAAGCATATAAATACATCTTTTTATTGATCATAGCATTTTTATACAAGTAGTTACATACAATATAGAGCTTCCCTTGTGCCTAAACCATTCTTGAAACCGAACTGTGTGTCACCTGAGTTCTCTTCACATTTACCGTATATCCTCTTGTGAATTATCTTTAGGAATGCTTTAAGTGCATGGCTCATAAGGCTAATAAGTCGATATTCCTCGAATTTTTTCGCATTGGGTTTCTTTGGTATAGCAACGAAGGTACTGGTTAGCCAATCAGCGGGAATGTTGCCGGTGTCGTAGTTCGCATTGAATAGTTGGCAAAGTTTTTTAATGTTTACTAGTTTAAGCATCTCCGCGTGTATGTTATCTTCTCCTGGTGATTTCCTGTTTCTAAGTGTTGAGAGAGCATAGCCCACCTCTGACTCCAGTATTGGTGGACCAGATGCGTTATTAGATATCTCACCTGGAGCCGCCGATCGTATGTCATCAAACAGATCTTGTATATACTCCTCCCACACTCTGCTGATATCTTGAGGATCTTTTAAAATCTTATTGTCCTTTGTAATTTTTGTGCTGCTTGTTCTCTTAAAGGTATTGGTAATCTCTTTTAATTTTTTGTTGAAATGGAAGTCATCATGTTTCGCATGCAGTTCTTCGGCTTCTCTACATTTATTTGCCAACCATGAGTTTTTTGCTTCTCTAATCTTATGACGAATATTCTGGTGTATCCGGTTGTATTTTTGTGCATCTTCCTTAGCATGCCTTCTCTCTTCCATCATGTCGAGAATTTCGGGCGTCATCCACTTTTTCCTGGCTTCTTTTTTTCTGTATCCTAACACCTCTTCGACGACTGTGTGAATATTGCTTTTAATGTTCTGCCATTGTTCTTCTATATCTTCCTCTACATTGTCATTGTTATCGTATTTAATCCGCTTATTAAGTTCGTCCTTCAGCTTTTCACGTTTTTGTGTGTCGTAAAGGGAGGAAATATCATATGTCTTGTTCCTGTTTCTGTTTGCAGTCAGTTTTCCTCTGAATCTGACTGTTCTTATCAGAGGGTTATGGTCCGACCCTATGTCGGCTCCAGGATACGCAGCCACTCGTTTAATACAGTTTTAATGTTTTTTGTTTATTAACATTTAGTCAATTTGGTTGCGAATTATTTGTTGTTTTTTATTCTGTGGTGATTTTCATGTGTATAATTTTCGCGGCGGGAGATCGTAGTATGTATTTTTAATGACGAAGTCCTCTTCCGAGCAGAATTGAACAAGCATGTGGCCACGTTCATTTTAGTCTCCAAAACCAAAATTTCTCACTACTCCTTCGACCATTCCACGTCCAACCTTGGCATTGAAATCGCCGAGTACTATATTAATTTCATCCTTTTTGACTGTCTTTATTACCTCTCGCAGTTGTTCGTAAAACTGAGTAGCCTCGCTATCCTCTTTATCTGCAGTGGGGGCATAAACCTGGATTAGGTTTACATTTACTGGTGCTCCGGCTAGTTGAAGCATTATTATTCTTTCAGAGTAGGCCACAATATTTTATACATATTTTTTTAGCAAATCTTTTATTAAGAATCTTACTCCGTGACGGTGGTTTACGTCGGTTTCATCGGTGCCTGAGTAGTAAAATGTTGTCCCGTTATAATGGCATGAGCCGTTGTTTGCCCATCTTGTTTCGCTGATTCCATTATATCAACTTGTAATCTTTTCATTTCTTTAACTGCATTAGCAAGTTTGCCTGCAGCGTACAGGATACGCACATTCCAGGTTCCTATCTTGTTCCTTAGCTTTACTATGTCAAGCCAGGAGATTCTTCGCACCTCCTGATGATTTAACACCTGCCCGGGACTGGAGGCCATTCTTTTAGGTTTTTCTGCCATAATAAAGTTTTGAGAACACGTGATTGTCCTGGGGAATAAGTTTCTTCTGTAGTCATCGTAGGTTCCCGTTACTTTCGATGACATTGAGAGATGCCATTTCCTTCATCCTCGATGTTAGAGTTATACCGCTCATACTCGGTCGTCAGAGCCTCGTTTGTAAGAACAGGATGCACCAAGTCCATCTTGGACAGAGGGTGAGGTTGACAGTTAGGTAGGAGAGGTTATGATACACTTTACTACTTCTTGCACCCCAACCTTTTATTATCACGTTTTTTCTCCTTTCTTCACGCTCCTTTTTTTCCAACCTCCTCTCCAACTCTCTCACCTTATCCCCCACCTCTCCCTTCACCCTCCCTCCCTGCCCTATCTCTCTTTCTTCCCCCCTCTCTGTTTCTTTCTAGCTCTTCTACTTTCCTTTCCAGGCCTTTTATGCAGCTTAACATCTTCTCCCTCTCTTCCTTCCATTTACCCTCTCGCTCCCTACACTCTCTTCACATCTTCTCCACTTCCTCCCTCATCAACCTTCTCTGCTCTTTAAATCTCTTTACCTCTTCCATCATTTGTCTAAAATCCTCCCTCCACCCTTTCACCCCCCTCAATTCTTTCATAATTTTTTCCACTTTCTCATGTCTTCCCTCCATTCACTTTTCTTCTTTTTTTCACCGCCCGGCGATCTTGGAGGTTTCTTACTATCCCTATCTAAAGTTTTCTTCTCCTCCCCTCCCTCTTGCACTCCCACGTTCTCTCTCTTTTTTTTTTTACCGCGTCCTCTACCTTTCCGTCACTCCCGCTTTTTGCTCTCTGCACCCCCGCCCCCTCTTCATCATACCCCATCCTCCCAATCTCCTGCCTTTTCTGCCTCTAAACAAGTCCCTAAACGCTCTATATCCCTAGCCCGTCTCTCTCACAGCCCTGCGTACAATCTATACTTCACGCGCTCCTCGGCCGCCTTCCGCTCAACGTTTCCCTTCTCTGCGCTTCGCGTGCTCCTTGCCTGTCCCGCTCTCACGCACGTTTTCCGCACCCTTTTCTCCCCCTCTCCCTTTATCTCAAAGTCTCCCTCCACTTCCACACGTACTCTCGCTCCTCCACTCTCTCTCTCTCACATACACACCTCCACCAGTCCTCTCCTACGCTCTCACACTGCCAAAAAGCAATCGCCTAACTACCACGTGTCACACTCTATCACACCGAAAACGGAAGTTTATTTTAAAAAAATTATTTATTAATTGGTTTAATATAAATAATTAAATTATTGCAGTTAAACATGATTTAAAAAACATGTTAATGTTACATATATGTATATATACGATATATATGAGTAGGTAAGCTTGGCCGGTTCTAACTAGAGGGCAATAAGGGGGGGTGAGAGGCGGGGGAACCACGGGCGGGGGGAGACCGCGGGGAAAGGGGAGGGGAGAACCGCGGGCGTCGCTGTAGAGGGGGGGACCGCGTGTTTCGGGCGCCGCGGGGAAAGGGGAGGGGGGAACCGCGGGCGTCGCTGTGGAGGGGGGGACCGCGTGTTTCGGGCGCCGCAGGGGGGGGGGAGGGGGGGAACCGCGTTTTTCGGCGACGCGTGGCGAGGGAAACCGCGTTTTGGGCGCCGCGAGGAGGGGGAAGGGGGAACCGTTTTTTCGGGCGCCGCGGGGAGGGGAAGGGGGGAACCGCGTGTTTCGGGCGCCGCGGGGCAAGGGAGTCCGTTTTTTCGGGCGCCGCGGGGAGGGGGGGGAACCGCGTTTGCGGCGCCACGGGGCGAGGGGGTCCGCGTTTTCCGGCGCAGCGGGGGTCCGCGTTTTCCGGCGCCGCCGGGCGACCGCGATTTCGCCGCGCCGCGGGGCGAGGGGACCCGCGTTCGCGTTTCGCCGCGCCGCGGAGTCCGCGTGACGTCACACGGCACGCTCCCGCTCGCGTTATTTCCCCCTCGTAGATGTTTCTCCTCCATCCCCCGTTTGCGCGAGTCTTCTCGTTCGCGCGGTCTCTTTCTCTCGCGCGCGGTCCCTCTCGCTCCTGGCCCCCATTCGCGTTCTCGCTCGTGGCCCCGTTCGCGGTCTCTTTCCCTCGCGCGTTCTCGCTCGCGATCACGTATCTTTTCTTCGCCAACGATATTTAATCGTTCAGATCTTCGCAATATTTAATTTTTAATATTACATTTAAGTAAACGATAAACGAAGACAACTTTATGACAGGAAATGGGATGAACGGTAAATGACGAGAAAAAATAAATAAAACTTTTTTAATCATATTATATACATTTATTTATCATGTAGCGCATTATACACAATAGTATTCAAAGCGTAGGCTAATAATTCGCAATCAATAATCGAATTTTTATCATAAAATTCACGCAAGATTGTAACTGCGTTACATTTATCAATGATACAATTTTGACGTAAAATTGTTACAAACTGTTTGAATTTTTCACTTACGCCGTGAACATTTTGACATAGTTGAAAATACACATTCTCGACATAATGTTCTAGTTCGAACAGGAAGAGTACAGTTGACGGTTTTATGTACAAGCTGGGGCCGCACGACGTCAATTTTACAATATCTACGTCACGTATTTTAACAAGCTCCAGATCTCGAAACGTTAGCGATGATGGTGCCGATGACTGCACGAGTCGCTGTATATCTGCACGTTTTTCGATGAATGTCACCCACGTTGCATGTAGCAGAATTATCCGATTGCCTCGGTTATCGCCAATAAATATATCCGCAGAGGACATAGGTCCCGCGTTGATTCCAACATCCAAAAATTTATACGCGGTCGATGTCAAGGCAAATCTTCTTCCCAAAATACGTGGCGTGTAGCGGGGTTTATCAAAACTGAAAAAATACAATTATATGTTTATAAAAGTTTTTTTTTTGCACAAGTATATATGAAAATTAGCGGTTCTTACTCATTGTGCTGTTTCTCGCACGTTTCGTCCTGAATCGGAACGTAGTAGTTCGCACCATGAGTGTTCATCGTATCTGGAGGCTGTTTGCGACGTACTCGAACCGTATCGAACTTTCGACTGCGCTCTAGAATACTCGTAGACTATTTATACATACCCAAAACTGCAAATCCTGCAAAAATAGCGCCAATGCACGGCTACTGCATGGTGACAACCACCACAATCCACATATACGTTAAATGTGATATCTTTGTCAAGAACATTCGTGATGAGATCACCTCATCGGGCATCAAATATGATTTCTTTTCAAGAGCATACGTGTCTCGCGATGATTTCATCGAACACGTGCAAAACTGCAAATTTTGCAATTTCGCATAAGTCAATGGAGCGTTATTGTTTTGAAGAACCTATCGCGATGATTTTATCGAACACGTGCAAAACTGCAAATTTTGCAATTTCGCATAAGTCAATGAAGCGTTATTGTTTTGAAGAACATGTCGCGACATGTCTCGCAATGATTTCATCGAACACGTGCAAAACTGCAAATAGCACCGATGTACGGCTGCTGCATTGATATAAATCAAATCACCAAAAGTCAATGGCGCGTTTTTGTGAACGTACGTGTCTCGCAATGATTTCATCGAACACGTGCAAAACTGCAAATTTTGCAAATAGCGCCGATGTACGGCTGCTGAGATGAAATTAGATATGATAAGCAAACGATGCATCATTAGTAGAATATAAAATGACGAATCTAGGGGATACGCTCAATAGTCGAGAACTGGAAGTCGTGAGTGCAACAAATGGCGTTAGCAAGAGGATCATGCAATAACATGAAGCAGGAGTTGTTGGAGCAATCCACCCTGTTAAATTCGAGGGAAGACTTTGCCGCGTGGGGACTTTGCCGCGTGCGACGAGTTTATCGAATCGTTGGAAGAACAAAGCCGAATTAAGCGGCCACGATTATCAATCGATCAGTCATCGATCGGTCTCAAACAGTCATTGGTCGCTTGTATCGCAAGACTCGAAGGTTTGAAAGACTCGGTACGTCAACGTTTCGTACATGTGGGTGCGGGATACAGTGCGAGTGAGACAGGACTCAGATGGCGCGAGATAGATCCGGCTTTTGAAAGCCGTATATTGACAGGTGCGGTGATAAATTCCAAACACATCGACCCTCGTCAATTTCTTATAAATGCGAGAGAAATTGTACTCAGTCATGTGCGGAACGTCATGCAACGACATGACAATGTAAAAATTAACACAGTGTTTAATGGTGAATTTGTTGCGGGTGACAAACGCGCGAATAAAAGTATCGCAACGAGAAACTATGAACTCTTTCGTGAGTCCGATCTGCACGAGTGGTACAAGCAACACGTCATCGAGCCTACTTTAGCAAAGCTGGAGGAATTCCAGGAACGTGATAGCGGATGGGCGTTGTCGCGTATACTCAATTTAATGGTAAACGTGAACAAATACAATCCGTTGCACGCGGGGTGTTTTGTGGAAATACCGCAAGAAATTAAAAAGAAGGCGGTGATAAACGTGCGATCAATGGACAATGCATGTTTCGCATGGTCAGTGACGGCTGCTCTACATCCAGCCCAAAGAAATGCAGATCTGGAATCGTCGTATCCACATTACACGTCGGTGCTAGATCTTACGGACATTAAGTTTCCAATGACGTTGGATCAAATTAAACGGTTTGAAAATCACAACAACATCTCCATCAACGTGTTTAGCATCAAGAAACTTGCTATCTTGCCAATACGGGTTACTGACCGAAAGATGGACAGACACGTAAATCTGCTGTACGTGCATAACGACAACGTGGGACATTTTGCATGGATCAAGAACCTATCCCGCCTCGTGAGCTCGCAATTGAGCAAGAATACGAACACAAAATACTTTTGCGATCGGTAAGTACCGAACTATAGTTTTTTTAATAATATATAGAATATTTTGTGTATAAAAAAAATTTATAATATTTGCGTTTATTTTTTTTTGCAGATGTTTGCACTACTTCAGCTTCAACGAGAAATTGGCTGCCCACACCGTCGACTGTCAGGAGATGAGCGACTGCGCGATCAAGTTACCGAGCGATAACGACAAGTGGTTAGGCTTTAAAAATCACAACAGGAAGGAACGAGTTCCGTTTGTCGTATACGCCGACCTGGAATGTACCCTGGAGAAGATGGAAGCGGATCCGGAAACATCCAGGTACACATATCAACATCATCGCGTGTTTAGCATAGGGTACTACGTGCGTTGCTCGTACGACGAGTCGTTATCTATGTATCGGTTTCGTCGCGATAAAAATTGCGTTGTGTGGTTCGCCGAGGAGCTAAGACGTTTAGCTCACGACGTAAAGACCATTTTGTCTACTAATATACCCATGGCAGATTTCACGCGAGACGAGTGGGAAAAGTTTAACAGCGCAACGCACTGTCACGTGTGCGAAGAACCGTTTGAGCCAGACGACGTGTGAGTACGCGACCATTGTCACCTGACCGGTCGATACAGAGGTCCCGCGCATTCTAATTGTAACTTAAATTATAAAGATTCGCATTGCATTCCCATAGTGTTTCATAATTTATCGGGATACGATGCACATTTTATTATAACTGAAATAGCAACAGCATACGAAAGACATGTAGATTTACTCCCAATCACAAAAGAAAAATATATTTCGTTTACAAAAAACGTTCAAAGCACCGAAGATAAAGATAAGAAAACGTGCGTCAAATTGCGATTTATTGATTCGTACAAGTTTTTCAAAGCTAGTCTCGACAAATTGGCATCTTATCTCAGCAATTATAAACTGCGAATATTGCAACGCGAATTTTGTGAATTATTTGCAGAAAATTTTGATTTGCTGACACGAAAAGGCGTATTTTCCTATGAGTACATTGACTGCGTCGAAAAATTGGAGGACTTGTGTTTACCACCGCGCGACTCGTTTTACAGTTCATTGACAGGTGACACCGTATCCGAGAGCGATTACGCGCACGCCGTCGACGTCTGGCAGCGGTTCTCCATTCGAACGCTCGGTGATTACAGCGATTTATATCTCAAGATCGATGTCTTGCTGTTGGCCGATATCTTTGAAAATTTTCGCGATAGTTGTGTCGCGAGTTATGGACTCGATCCGGCGTATTATTATACTCTACCGGGTTTTACGTGGGATGCTATGTTGAAGCATACACACATCAATTTCGAATTGCTCACCGACATTGACATGGTCATGTTTATCGAACGCGGTATACGCGGCGGTTTGAGTCAATGTTCAAACAGATACGCGCGGGCCAACAACAAGTACATGCAGTCGTACGATTCATTGAAACCGTCGTCGTACCTGATGTATTTTGATGTAAATAACTTATACGGCTGGGCAATGTGTCAACCATTGCCATACGCAGATTTTAAATGGGTCGACGACGTAACCGATTTTAATGTTATGGATGTCGCGTTGGATTCCTCGATAGGCTACATTCTCGAAGTCGACTTGGAATATCCGCAACATCTTCACGACGCGCGATAAACCACCCGGCAAGCGGCAGGACAAGCTCCTCGCAACATTATACGATAAGAAACGTTATGTAATACATTATCGCAACCTGCAGCAGTGTACTCGTCACGGTCTCCGTATATCAAAAATTCACCGTATACTGAAATTCGCGCAATCTCCATGGCTTCGCGATTATATAGAACTTAATACGAAATTTAGAACGTTGGCCAACAATGATTTCGAGAAAAATTTATACAAATTGATGAACAATGCCGTGTTTGGCAAAACCATGGAGAATGTGCGCAATCACGTTGACGTGCGACTCGTGACTTATTGGGACGGTAGATACGGCGCGGAGGCTATGATTGCGAAACCAAATTTTCACAGTCGAAGCGTCTTCTCGGAGAATTTAGTAGCAATAGAAATGCGAAAACTCGAGGTGAAGTTCGACAAACCAATCTATGTGGGTATGTGCTGTGACGTGACAAGTCGCGTCTCCTTCCCGGACGGGCTCGGCCGGGGGGAATTCGGGGATGCCTCCTCGTTAGAGCGAGAGGGGGGGGCGGTTGCGTATATTAATTGGTCTAATTAAATATTAAGTTTTAAGGGATTGCCGGTGGTGATCGGACTTCATCTGTAACGGCCGGGGGCCGCAACGAGGAAGGGCAGAAGATTACGGAGACGGCCAGGGGACATGGCGAGAAGTCGGGTCGCCCGGACCTCCCCGCAAATGCGTGAGCGTCGCCGGCCGGAATACACCCCGCACTCGGTCGCAACCACGGCAGTATAACGATCTGGAAGACCCCGGGTCACCCCCGATTGAAATGCCAGTCGGACGAGGGTGCCGAGGAGCGGCCCAGGGAAAGGAACAGCCCTGGGGCCGTTACCCCGAGGGGATGCCGGTGGACGGGGCCGAGGCCCGGCCAGCCTGACCCCGAACGCCGACTCGATCATCGCGGCCCGGACCGCCGGTTGAATCGAAAAGCCCGCGCCGAATCGGAGGTGATTGCAGCGGCGCCGCCGGAAAGGGAGGCGCGCGAGAGGCTGAGGCGCCGACGAGAGCGCCCTGGAGTTGGAGTGGCGCCCCCGGAAGGAGCGGCGCACGTGCGGCCTAGGCGCAGGAAGCGCTAGGATCGGCAATCCGGTCGAGCGACACGCACAGCGCAGGCGCGGGGAACCGGCGCGATCCCGGCAGGCTATCGTTTCCGAGACTGTCGTGCCGGCTAGCGAGCCTAGAGGATCTCCCGGATTTCAAGCTGCCCGGACTATCGAAGGGACGACGCATTGTAAGGTCACCACTCTGGCGTCCCCGCGTTAAGAGAAGAGGGTTCGCTCGAGGCATCGGCCCGTGGCACACGTTGGTTACCGGAGCTACGCAGGATACCTGTGTACCGAGTTAGAGCGTGCGATACCTTGCGCTCGCCTTAAAGTAGCGTCGTGTGGAAAATGTGCCAGGGCCTTGCCGAGAGTGAGCTCTCTAATGCGTAGAGACCATTTGTGCCCTCCCCGCGAGCACCGCCACGGCCGACAGTCGCGTGGCGTGGAGATGTGTGAATCGAAGTAATCGTGTCGCGTTTATGTAGCGTCTCGTCTAATTGATGTAAGTAATCGTACCGCGTTATTCGTGACAGTGTCGCGTTTCGTTGTGATAGAGTTTATGTTCGTAATCGTGCCGCGTTTCGTTGGGATAAAGTTTATTCGTAATCGTGTCGCGTTTTGGCCATATTTAAGCTCCTCATCGTGTCGCGTCTTGGCCATATTAACGAGAGTGAGAATGAGAGTGAGGTCTTGCGTGGCGATAACGGGAGCGAGTTGTGCGGGTAACGGCGAGCCGCGAGTGGTCATGTAATTTGAAGGGCACTCGCCCTCGTATTTGAGTAACGTGTCCGGGCCCTCGAGGACGGCGAATATTGTGTTTGGCGGGACGGAAAGATCGACGGGATCGACGCGGGGCCGCGGAATCTCCGTACTTGCTAGAGAATTCGGGATTCGCGTGGCAAGCCGCGGGATCGTCCGCGATACGTGTCCTTATTTCGTGTTCGGGGGCAATCGCCGGCCAGCGTGGTCGACTCGGCGAGATCGCCCATACCACAGTATATACAGTAGCGCAACTCTCGGTCGGCACCTTTGATGTTAGTGTTGGCCAAAATGGAGTGCGCATGCGCGAAATAAAGCAGTATTCTGTCTCACTTCTCTCTTCGTCATCTCTTTCTTTCGTACTCGTTAGCCCATATTGAGGTTAGTTTAACGCAGTTGGCGCGAGATACAACTATGTCTGTTCCCAGCAAACACAGAATACACCTTTGATAGCAAATTGTCGCCAAGATGGCATCAAATTCGGAATTTGGTTAGTTTCAATAAAAATTATGCAGAATTATTGTTAACGATGTACAATGTTAACAATGCGCGCGTAAAAAATAAAAGAAATTAAAATATTAAAAAATATTACATAAATAATAGATGAATTGTTAATGATGCAAAATAATGAAATACAAATACTAATATATGAAATATTATACTAATAATAATAGTATGTTATATATAAATATATATTATATAAAATAAGTCAGGAATATAAATGTAAAATAAGTATATAACACACATATAATATATATAGATTAATTTTCTCACATAAAAGTATACACGCATAGTATACACACAAAGAAATTATGTAAACATTTTAAATTAATATAACACTTTTTAGATTAAATGTATACATTTATTTATTTTTATAAAATATGTCACATTTTACAATATATTATATATTAAATATATTATACATTTTGTAGTAATAAACACAATTTTTTAATGATACGATAATATGTGGTCAATATATTATTAATAAAATTTTTACATTTTATAAATACTTAAATAAATTTTTACAAATAATGAATACATATTATTGAAAACTTTACTGACAATGCTAAGCTATTGCACAAAAGAAATTGCATGGCTTATTAATATTAAAAACTAAATATATAATTCGCGCATTGTAATACTAATAATAATACACAAACTTCTTCAGCTTCTTTTCACCAACCTCTCTCATCTATTCGTATCTCAGCTACTCGATCCACCTCGATACAAATCGAAAAGAGAGACAGACAAAAAGCAAAAATAATATAATAATAGTAATAATGAATATAAAATTAAGAATATATAATTACATAAATACTTATAAAAACAAGGCTAGATACAAATATAAAAAGAGAAGATCAAAAAAGTTTTTTTTATAAATGTAGAATATTTATAAGTTTTCTATTTTTCCTCTTACTTTCTTTCTTGTTACATGATTTGTTATGTTCTGATAATGTATAATAAATACGCATACGCAAAAATAATTTGATAAGAAATATTTTAGGAAAATGCGGACACGGCGGTTCAAAAATTATATTTTGCACAAGCTGAAATAAGTAACTGCCAATATTTTTCTGAAAACAACTTTTTTCAAAATTTGTCACAAATATTTCTTCTAACTTATGTATATATAAACAGAAATCATCGCTTGCTACATTTAAGTTCCCGAACATGTTTGTTTCATTGTTTTCATAAGCTCGAAATGAAGAATATAACGTTGTATCATCAAAAGTAGCCTTGCTTTTATTTACATAGTCTATACATGTATCACATGAATGTATTTCTAAACATTTTCTTGTTAGGTACCCACATACATATTTAAATGCATTTTCTTCTGGCAGATCCATTGTATAATAATCATAATTTGGGATGTCTAAAATTATACGCGTTGAAGATGGAACAGATTCAGATACGGTAGATGAAGTAGAATTTGGTGTCCCAATTAGACTTAACATATCATCTCCATCTGGAGCACAGTTTTGCGTATCTGGATGTTTCAGAAATGTTATACTGAACAGTTTTTTGAAAGCGCGTGAAAATTGTATAGGTGTTGGATTTAAAGAATTACCACCTTGTTGTCTAATCGAACCAAAAAAATTTTCGAGACAATCTTGATTAATCCTACGTGTTTTCAAGTATGGAAAATTGTAACATTTTAATTTTTCCCAAAGTTTTATTATACTTTTAATCGTTATCTGCCAGCATTCAAAGCATCTTACTTTTACATTAGTACCCTTTTTATCAATGACTTTAATACTTTTCAAAAAGCATATCATTTCTTCTAAAAACTGTTGTTGTATTTTGCTTCCGGTAAAAACTTTACCATATTTTTTAGGGCTACTTGCAGTAAAAGAATTCAAAATATCAAATAATTTATCGAAATGGTCTATTAAATCAATGGTTCCAACTGCTTCACTTGGAAGTAAACCGTGAGACATTTGTGTACACATGCCTGCAGCGCAACGATTGCTAAATACTTGGCAAGCAAGTTTCACTTTCATTCTTTGAAAACCATTGGGTTCAATATGGCATTTCGTTAAGTTAGGTGCCAATTTTATCCATTGTTTACTATCTTTCATATAAAATTGAACAATGTGAGTCCATGATGCTATTTTATTATTAAACTGAAAATCATGCTTCAGGAGATTATTGCGTGTTGCTTTTAATAAATGAGGAGTATCAAAAATGTAAAGTACTTCTTCCTCCTCAACTAAAAAGGTTGAGTTTTTTGTCGAAATTCCTAGCTCGCGAGATAAATGGATAAAATTAGATCCCATATCTGTTACTAATGCATGTACTGTTGCACCACTGATTCTTAATTTAATTATTGTTTCAAATATTATACTTTTTAAATCATGATTCCGACATGTACTTTCGACAAAACAATAACATAAGGGAAGTTTCCAATTTCCTGCAATGCTACGTGCCATTATAACAAAAACGTTTTTTGCAGGTACAGATGATTTTTCCTTTCCATTATCCTCAAACCCAATAATTTCATCTCGCGATACATTATAAAATAAATGAGATTTTAAACTCATCTCATCCGCGCATAAAATACAATGTCTATCCATCGGAGGCAATGACTTTAATTTTAATGCTAAAGTATCAAAAATTTTATTATTTAAACCAGGTGCAATATTCCACGTTTGAGTCAATGATTGTAAACAACGTATTGAGGGTAATGGAATTGATTTCTTCAATTCTCTATAGTTTCGCGGACTTAAAAAATATAAACATAATGCGAATTTTTTAAATTCAGGATTGTACCTTCTACCACGACTACGTTTTACTTGCGCATCAATTTGTGCCGACAACAATCTCGCAAACCTTACAGGTAATAACTTACTTCCTAATGTACGCAGAGTCTCAAACTGATCCGCATCCTCCGCATTTGCTGCTTTTTTTTTGGAGTTAGGCACTTTACCTTTTCGTAACCGTCTAATCGTTTCTCGCAGACTTTTAACTTGCGCTTTCAACTTCTTATTCTTCAATCTCAGTTTCGTCTTTCGAGGAGAATTGTCGGAAGACATATTTGCTTGCTGGGTCTTCGTACATGTGCCAGATGTGCTCCTGCGCACACAAAATATTTACATTTCTTACAGATTGCAAAAACAGATGATAAATTAATACAGTAAAGCCCGTATCAGACTACGGATTGGGATTGAGATTGGATTGAAATTTTATCAGAGCAAAGTTTACTAAACTTGAGATCAGTTTTCTCTGTTCTGATTGATTAAATTTCAATCCAATCTCAATCCCAATCCGTAGTCTGATACGGGCTAAAGAGATATATAGATTGAAGTAAAATAAATAAAACTTACGGTCCAGCAATTTCAGCATCATTATTCATTACACGTTCAGGTTCAGGTAATTGCAAGTTACTGCAAAAGGTATAATTAAAAGAATGTTATTTTTATTACAATATTCAAATATTTTCCAAACATTGAAAACAATTATTATATATATTGTTTTTGGTAAGTGTTTATGAAAATAATTACTGGTCTTTTATTATTACCTGTTATTTTCTTCTCTGCTTGTTGATGGAGTTGCAATCTGTACATCCAGATCCATCTCAAACGTTCCAACGTTTAAACATGTATTGCTACAAAAAAATCGAGTTAAATGAGCTATTACGATTTTGGTTTTAATATTTGTATATAAAATGTGTGGTAATTGTGACGATTCTTAAACATGAAATTATATTTCACGTCGGACAAAATCACTTGTAAAAATAACTTCAAATAATTAATCGAATATTTGAAGATAGAAATGATACGTAAAATCGATATTATTCAATGTTATTAGAAGAGCAACGCGCGTAATCCACATTCCATATATCTAAACCGATCGATTTTAGTTTCCAAACTCAACACGTGCATATTTCGTACATCATATAAGAAAACTTTTCTAAGGAAAAAAGGCTATTGTCCTAGGTCCTTCTCTCCGTCCACCATAAAAAGAATTTATAGTGGAGGGGACAAGAGGCCACAAAAACCCGCTAGGATTCTGTAAAATTTCAGTCTGCTTCAGTCTGCTGGTAGCAACCAAATGCAGAAGTTGTGTATACTGGTGACGATCACGTGTTCGTTTAAGCCAAGCGTTTCGTTTCGAGAGCGTTCGCGATGATCTGCAAAATGAACGAATTGTGGCGATGCTTCCGACGAACGTTTCGTGTGGATTACGGGACAATAATTTCGATGCCGGAACAGACATGTAGACCATTTTATACACATCATTAAAATAATTGAAAAAATATAAAAAAATTCATACATCTTCTTTGAAGTTAACTATGTTATAAAATATTATAAATTCAAAAATAGAAAAAAGAGTTGTAGATATTTCTTATATTTTTTGATATTTTAAATTCTTCATCGATTTGAGTATTTCTGCATTTGATTGCTACCAGCAGACTGAAGCAGACTGAAATTTTACAGGATCCTTGCGAACCCTTGTAGCCTCTTATCCCCTTCACTATAAATTCTTTTTATGATGGATGGAGAGAATTAAGGACCTAGGACAAGAGCCTTTTTTTCCTATATATATATATATATTTTTTTTATTTGACGCACTTTGTTGTTTCTTCTTGTACAGTGTCCATTGACATGTGTTGTTCAATGTTCAAAGCCTCATCGTTGTCCATTATTGTGCTTCTGGAAAAAAGTTGATTTGAGTTATGTGTTAATTTAAATTTAATTTTTCTAATATTTTTATGATAAATGCAAAAATAGCTTACACATTATTGTTTTCATTTTCCATTGATACTATTACATCCGTTGATACTGTAGAAGCTGTAGTACTGCTGTAAAATAATATATTTTTAATTATTTTATATTACTATCAAAAATATTCTGAAGTATTACAAAACTATAGATTTTCCAAATAAAGAGTAATTAAAACTAATATAAATAAAAACTTACTTATTATTAGTGAACTCTAAACATCTTGTTGGTACAGCATCTGGATGAAGGCGAGCTCGACTTTTGACCATTTTATATTTATCTTCCCCAAAATGTACATGGCACAATCGACAATTGCGGTGAGCATACTCGGGGCCTTTCGGTATTAAATCTGATCTTCTGCATGCTTGAACCCATGCCAACCACCTGTATATGTCAGAATAATTAATTAAATTACGCAAATAATGAAATAATAATGTAAACAATTATTAAAATAGTATTTGTACCTATCATGTTCTTTTGGAAAAAGGAAGAAGTGTCGTTTTTCCACATTTATGGTGCTCATACATCCTGTCACTGCACACCAATGATTTTCTTTTTTAAAGTTTTTAATGGTTTTTTCCATTTTCTAATTCCTTCTCGTAGCAAAAAATCTGAAACAAAGCTAAGATCAAAGTGCTCTCAAAGAAAAGAAAACCTGTATAAAATTTATACAGGTTAACTTTCCTTCCTATGCTTCCAATACACAAATCACTTCACAATCACTTCACAAATCTTTTCACAATCACACACTTTACAATCACACACTTCACACAATTTTTTTTCCGACTTTTATCAAGTCAATCTATAGCTGTCTATAGCACTTTAACGCCTTAGCATTTAAATGCGCCTCTAAATCCGTTAGAAAAGGAAAGAGAGTAAGAAGAAAAGAGACAGAGGTAGTGCTTTATTTCGCGCATGCGCAATCCGTTTTGGCCAACACGAAATCAGAGGAGTTGCGCTACTGTATATACTGTGCCCATACTTTTGCGTCGCGCGGAATCGAACTGGCCCGGGTGTGCGTTGGAGGAGCTGCCGAAGGTGAGGCGAGCGGTTCGTCGGCCTCGTGGCGTAAGTTTATTGTGTTGCAGCCAGGTACCGCGATACCTGAATCGTCGTTATTTCTGTTAAGCTTTCGTGTGTCCGTCTGCGTTTATCCGTTGCGTTGAGAACTTCGCGTGCATTAGTCTACGGTGTTTCATAGTCGACATTACGGCGTGCATTTATGGCGTCTGCGGCATTCGTGCGTCCGCCTAGCCTACCTTGTTGCGGTAATGCGAGACTCAGATCGATTATACACCCTGATACTGCCTGACTAAATATATATTTTGTTATTATTATTTATTTTCCTGTGAGTGTGATTAATTGTGTGACGCCTCTCTCCGAACTCCCTGAAAGAGCCCTACGCCCGGAATTATTGCCGGGAATATCGCGTTAGAGATTATAGTGTACGGTGGTGCAATCCGTTGCACCTGGCGCCCAACTTTGGTGTCGGAATTAGTTAAGCGTGCCGCCAATCCTCGATAGCCCTCCACCGGATTGCGAGACCGGGGGAAAAAGCGTCGCAGTGCATCCTCGATATATCCAAGACATGTTTGTACGAATTTCATCACGAGTACATGTTACCGTTGTATCGCGATAAGTGTAAAGTCACGTACACCGATACTGACAGTCTCATTTATCACATCAAGTGTGACGATGTGTATGATATCATGAAGCGCCACATTAATAGATTTGACACTAGCGATTACGCGATTGATAATACGTACGGTATCCCACTCGCCAATAAAAAAGTTCCAGGCTTAATGAAAGACGAAAATAATGGTGCGATAATGACCGAATTTGTCGGGCTTAGAGCAAAGATGTACGCCTTGCGAGTGGACGGTAAGAAAGATACGAAAAAGGCTAAAGGTGTTAAGAGTAACGTCGTAGCCAGGTCGATAACGTTCGACGATTACACGCGGTGTCTGCGCGACGAAATTGAAATGACGCGACAGCAAACCTGCATAAGATCCAAAAAACACGAGGTATACACCGTGTCCGAAACGAAAATAGCTCTAAGTACGATGATAAGCGATACATTATACCCGGTTCTACCGAAACGCTGCCATGGGGACATTATAAAATACCATTGTAAATATATTGTAAATACTATTGTAAATATATTGTAAATATATTGTAAATACCGCTGTAAATATATTGTAATTACATTTAGATATTTAGGAAAATAAATGACTCATATGTATATATATGTATGTTTTTATACTGTAATAAATTTTTACAATACATTATTCTTGTGTATCCATGAATTGTGTGAATTATCAAATCCTAACCACTTTACATAAACCTCATCCCCTCTTTTGCAAAAAACTTTTTCAACGAGATACACGTCGGGATTAGCAACGCTATGTAACTCGTATTCGTAGAAGCCGCCGGCGACGGGTTTTCCGCAGGAATCTTCCAACAAATACGTCACAGGATTAGTTTTCTGCACTTTGACGATTCTAAACACCTCCGTGGTCCAATTTGGCGTGTATCCTTTCTCGAAGATTGTCTTGAATTTACTCACGCGTACCGAATTGCCCACATTGAATCACGCGGGAGCAGCGATCTTTACGTGGCTGTACACCGTTGTTAGGAGCTTGTCGGCGATCGCGGGGTAACATCGATGGGTCGCATGCCGATAGTTCAATGCTTTCGCGCGTTGTAATCCGATACGAGACCTGGAAGCGAGTCGATCCATTTGTAATTTCCATTGCGCGTAAACATTTTCCACATATCGTTCTTGAGCGTGCGATTGAATTGTTCGACGACCGATGCCTTCATTACGGAATATGTCGAATAATGATTGATATTATGTTTCTTCAAGAGTTTCTGCACGTTTGCGTTGTAAAATTCTTTTCCCTTGTCAGTCTGCAGATTTTTCGGGCATCTTCCGCCGTCTCGAATTATTTTCGCGATCGCCGCAGTAACCTCGGGTCCGCTCTTGGCCTTGAGCGGTACGGCCCATGCGTGCTTGCTCAGCACGTCGATAACGGTGAGTATGTAGTGGTAGCCTCTGTTAAATCGCGTGTATAGGCGCATCTCGACCACATCCGCCTGCCACAGGTCATCGTATCCGCGCACTATGACGCGTCTTCGAGAAAAATTTCTTCTCGCAGGAGCGTGTAATTTTTCCACAAGCCTCCGTTTCTCAGTTGATTGCTTCTTACCAGCCATGACGATGACGCGCAACTGACGCAGATATCAGATGTACGTTCTTATCTATTCTCGATGATTCGCAATTACATCTTGAATCATCTTTTGAAGTTTGTTTAGGGTAATTTGCACGTTATTCTGGAATGCGGCCATCTTTCTCTCCATTTCATCCTGTCGATCTTTCAAAATTTGCACGCTCTGCTGCACGTAACGTTTATTGGCTGCATCGCCATCATCTACAGGCGGCGCTATCCGTCGAATCTTGCGCGATTTCGCGTCAAAGTCGGTGGCGACCATGCAAAGAGCGTTATCGCGCACGTGATTTCTGATTAATCCTCTCCATTGATAGTACGGTTCCGCACCGCCTCTTCCGAGCGATATACCAAACTTGTTGATCGGCATTTCGATGTTGATTGAATGACTCGCTGTCGCGCCACTTAATTTATAATAAGTCCAGCCTCGCGAAGTTCTTCGATAATTGACAGGATTTCGTTATCGTGACCGGTGTGACCCGCTAGGCGCGAAGCTTCGAGCAATCTGAGACGATCTACAAGCTCGTTGGGATCGTCCCAATGAACATAATCGATCTTGTTGTCGTTTAATGTCATGGCACGCGGTATACCTTTTCCAGCTTTTTTACCCGAAATCGACGATGCAATTATATGGTCGATCTTGTTGCCTGTCATGGCACGCGGTATACCTTTTCCAGCTTTTTTACCCGAAATCAACGGCCCGATTATATGTGTGTACTTGTATCCCCCGTTGCCCTTTATTTAAGCGTGAGCATCATAATTGCGTTTATGAGCACTCGTCATCAACAGAATGCTCTTGTATGTTTGCATATCGTTCTCTGTGTAGATATCATGATCGGGATATTTCTTAAAGATTAATTCGAAAAGACTGCGTGTGCCTTTGTATCGTATGCCGTCGATAATTATCTTGTCCGCGTAGTTCACGTCAAAACGTTTATTACCGAGCATCATTCCATCGTTGGTGAATTTAACACCGTACGCGATGTCCATACCGCTTTCTTGATCGCCGCTCAGAACTGCCCCGACATACTTTTGGCTCAATGGACCCAATTGATCTCGCAACGTTTCTTGACCCTCAGATGTTTGCAACTGCTGTCGAACGGACGTCACGAGTGGGTCATTCGTGGTTTCGAAAACATCTTCGTTTGCGAGCACTGTGGGTTGTACGCAAGGTGCAGAGGTTATCAGTGGTTCATTCAATGGACCTTTCGATCGTTTCGGTTTACGCGGTTTTAAAGTTTTGGTTATTTCGCTCAAATTAGATGACACATTTATCGATCGTTTCAACGTAACCGGAGTTGAAGCCATTACAGAGTCGTTAAACGAGGCGTTTGGTCGTTGTCGTTTGAGCTTCGGCTCTTCGTCTTCCCACGCCGTTTCATTCTCAATCTTTGACACGTCAGATTCTTTGCCAGCAACGGTGTTTTTGGCAATCTGCCTTAGAGGCTCGATGATGGGCTTAAAGTGTCTCTCCAACGCGATATCTTCCTCCACTTTACCAGTTTTCAAGGCGTGATACTTTTTGCGAATCGAATTGCTCGTTTTCGCAATTTGATTTGCTATCCTCTCGCGCTCTCTAATCTCCTCGCTGCTGTCCATGTGGCGCTAACGTTGTTCAATCGACGCGTCGACAACAACTAACCACGTTTCGGTATCGCAAAGTCGTTAAATCCTTTTCTGTATCGACCATTCGAAATCGCGCTGTCCTTGTCTATCACCACGAATCCATACTTTTGTTGCCAACACGTATGACACAATTTACTGAAATTATCGTAAGACATATCTGTGTTTACGTGATCGTTGTATATGTGTTTCAGATTGGTACTATCCTGTTTAAACATAATCAATAAATTCGCGTTGTCGCGTATAAGATGCTTCGGTATCTTCGCATACGTCTGACAAAGATAGAAAGAGTCAACGTCCGCGTGCCGGCCCATTGCAAAGTATTCTCTTATCGTATCCTGCTTGTCGCACGCCACGTCATCAAAGATAAAAATAAAATTCGGGAGCGCCTCGCTCGGCGGAATGACGTCACTGTTATTCAAGAACGTAAAGTAGCCAATCTCTTCTATCGGTGTTAGTATATTCTCCAAATATCGATATTTCGGTTGTTGCAACGATTTTGAGTACACATACACGTTCTCGAAACGTACACCGTACGGACTTTCCAGCAAGCTTATCAAGACGTTTGTCTTGCCGCAATTCGACGGACCGCAGATGATACCGCGTATAGAAATTGGTAGCATGCCTCCATGTTTGCGTACCTCTTTCATTAACGGCATCCTATCGTCAAAGTTTGTCACTTTGATCGTCCGCGATTGTCGTACGAACCGCATTTTACCTCCCCTCCACAACGAATGAAATGCAGTATCGAGAAAGCTGGCCTATTTATAGAGACGCGTAGAGCTGAGATGCTCAGTCTTTAAAATGTTTCTGCTCGTGTCAGATAACAGCGATATTTACGATTTAACCGCCGAGCAGTTAAAGTATATACCAAAGGTCATTCTACTGCGACAGTTTTATAATCACATAGATTATTTGTGGGATAAGCTTCCCGAACATATCAAGGCAGATTCGGAGGTTCAGCAATATCGGCGCTGTTTAATACATTATAATTTGCCGTGTCAGCAAACACACATCGACGGTCCGCCGCCGTTGATAAAAAACTGCGGCGAATGCCGCCGAAGATAGGTCGAGGTCTGCTGAATCGCGCGATAAACGCGCTTCCGATCGAATTACATATCCCCGGCTATCAATTTTGCGGACCGGGAACTCGTTTAGAAACACGATTGGCAAGAGGTGATCGGGGTATTAATCCATTGGACGCAGCGTGTCGCGAGCACGACATAGCCTACTCGCGTAGCAACGATCTCGCAGAACGACACGTGGCAGACAATATACTCGCCTCGGAAGCGCGAAAACGTGTCACCGCGAACGATTCGACTCTCTGAGAGAGAGCTGCGGCTACAGCCGTCTGGGCGGCCATGAAGGCTAAAACGAAACTCGGTATGGGTTTGAAAACGAAGAAAAAAAGAAGACCAAGCGAATACTTCCGGTAGCGAAACGCGGCGGTATCCTACCGATCCTGCCGTTATTAGGGGTTCTCGGCTCGTTGGTCGGCGGAGCGGCGGGAGTCGCAAAGGCCGTGAATGATAACAAAGCCGCGCGACGTCAACTGGAAGAGATGCAACGTCACAATCGCGCTATGGAAAATCACGGACTTTATCTCGCTCCGTACAAACGCGGACGGGGAGTCTCGAGAAAAAAAAAACGTCGAAGAGACGCTAAAAATTCCCAAGGGTGTAACTACCAATGTACAACTGCAACAATTGGCAAAACGTATGCGCATTCCATATTTTAGAGGTATTTTCATGCACGACTCGTTACCGATCGGCGGTATACGTCGAAACGAGAGCGGTATCGTGAATTTGGATAATACTGAGGGACTGGGTACTCACTGGGTGGCGTACGCGAAGAGGGGAGATCGTGCCATATATTTCGACAGTTTTGGCAATCTTCGACCACCGAGAGAATTGGCGCAGTATCTAGAGAACAATGTAATAGAGTACAATCGCACACCTTATCTGCAGCGATACGATCAGAGCAATTGCGGACAACTGTGTCTGCGTTTTCTACAGTCGGTTGACAATCAATTTAAAGACCGGCGTTACGCTGTTTAATCTCAGTATTCATTCAAACATGTCACTGACATTTACGCTCACCGGCAAGAGCAGCATCCTCGCGGTAAGCTACTTTCCCGCCGTGGATTTGAGCGATGGCGATTACAAGCTCGGTTTAACAGATTTTGAAACCTATCACACGATACCGAATGTAAATTCGTCGAACAATAAATTCTACTATGACGACGACGACAAGGAGATTACCATTCCCGAAGGATCGTACGAACTGCGTGATATAGACATGTATCTGAAATGCGCTCTTTTATGGGACCAATCCAATAATGTCTCGACAAACGAAGATGAACCGCACCCATTGATTATTATTCATGCTAATAACAATACGATGAAGAGCGAGATCAAGTGCGCTTATCGGTAAAATTTCACAAAACCGAACAACATTGGATCGCTGCTGGGATTTTCAGCGAATCGCGTGCTGGAGCCGCGACAATGGCACGAATCGGATGTTCCGCTAAATATCATCAACGTAAACATCATTCGCATAGAGTGTAACGTGACCGCGGGTGCGTACAGCAACGACAAGTACGTGCACACGATACACGAGTTTTCACCGAGCGTGCCACCAGGATATAAGATATCGGAAACGCCGGCACACAGATCATTTACCTTCCGATCATTGTACGGAGCATTTCGGACTTGACGCTTCGCGTCGTGGATCAGGACGGTCGATTGATTGATTTTCGCGGAGAAGAGATCACCGTTAGACTGCATGTACGAAGACGACAACGATAACGTGAGATGCTCATACTGAACGAAGCTGAGCAGGTGCAACAGACGAGAAACAAAAAGACAATCCGATCGCCAAAGAAGAAACTCACTGCGTCGAACATTGAATTTTTGAAATCATTGGGTTTCGTCGTACGAAATGGCTAATATCTTAAACATTGGAGGTAAACCAATCTTTGACGACAGCGTCGTAAAAATTGAGACACACACGTACAATCCGTACGCCAACACAACGTTTGGACATAACGATAAGATAAGAATACCCATACAACAGCAGGATTTATACACGTTGCCGTGCGAGAGCTTTCTCTACGTTGAAGGACGATTGGTAATAAAGAGAAGGAATGACGATCTGTGACAACGCTTGCGAATAATTGCGTGGCGTTCATGTTTGATGAAATTCGATATAGTGCGAGAGCCCACCGCAAAAATTTGGGTCCATTGCTTTTATGGATAAATTTACTTGCAAAAGGTAGTTTATAAGTCGTATTATCATAAACGATTGTCAGCCAAACTCGTACCCCCTGCGTTATGAGCAATAAAAATTTAATAACAATTGGATTTCTAAGCGATTTGGGTCCATCGCTTTTATGGACGAAACTTGTTTCATTCGAAAGGGCATCAAATTCCCTTTCAGAAAATACCCGGCTGATTTGCCCTGGCCCCTGCAAAACCCAGGCTGATCATGATTTTTGACTCAACGCGCGAGTCAGATCGAGCGTGGCGTTTGAAATGCGCGCCGTAAACAAGGACAGAGCGTCACGCTTTTATTTATACTTTGGATACTATCTAATATTATAAATTTTTAAAGATCATAATTGTTGTTATTGTTATTATTTAACGTTTATGATATTATAATATTGTGTAGGGATTATGAATATTTTTGATTTTTTTATCATTCATATATTATTATATTTTATATGTTAATTATATACTTTTATCATTTATCATAGTTAAAAATATCATATTTCCAGATAAAAAGTATGGAACTGTCAGAGAACGTAATGTAAATTGGAATTTTGTCAAATATTTCCAAGTTTTTTACATTTTTTTTATAATTAATTAAATTTTAACAAAATCATAGCAAATACTACACGGGAAAAAATAAACTGTAAAAAATCGTCAGAAATCTGATGACTATTTACAGTTTATTATGTAACTCGGCCACGGGTAATGATAAACTCGTAATTTTTCAATGAAATAAATGAGATACTACTAACACGTCAAATGAATTTTTGATATGCACATCAATGCTTTTTACAGTGTATAATAATATTAATATATATTCAAACAGTAAGATTAGATGTTCATACATCAATTTATAATAAAAATTCAGTAAAATGACTAAATTACAGTGCTAAACAGTATCTTTTATTGATAATTTTATTATTTTTTACATATCATTTTTTTCCGTGTAGTATTTGCTATGATTTTGTTAAAATTCAATTAATTATAAAAAAAATGTAAAAAACTTGGAAATATTCGACAAAATTCCAATTTACATTACGTTCTCTGACAGTTCCATACTTTTTATCTGGAAATATGATATTTTTAACTATGATAAATGATAAAAGTATATAATTAACATATAAAATATAATAATATGTATGATAAAAAAATCAAAAATATTCATAATCCCTACACAATATTATAATATCATAAACGTTAAATAATAACAATAACAACAATTATGATCTTTAAAAATTTATAATATTAGATAGTATCCAAAGTATAAATAAAAGTGTGACGCTCTGTCCTTGTTTACGGCGCGCATTTCAAACGCCACGCTCGATCTGACTCGCGCGTTGAGTCAAAAATCATGATCAGCCTGGGTTTTGCAAGGGCCAGGGCAAATCAGCCGGGTATTTTCTGAAAGGGAATTTGATGCCTTTTCGAATGAAACAAGTTTCGTCCATAAAAGCGATGGACCCAAATCGCTTAGAAATCCAATTGTTAATAAATTTGTATTGCTCATAACGCAGGGGGTACGAGTTTGGCTGACAATCGTTTATGATAATACGACTTATAAACTACCTTTTGCAAGTAAATTTATCCATAAAAGCGATGGACCCAAATTTTTGCGGTGGGCTCTCGGACTATTTATCTAAACTCCGAATTTTATCCGTACGATGACATGAATCTGGATTTTGGCAAAAATCGATACGCCGTCCTTTTCGATATGTATGCGCGTTTTCGTAAAACTTATTACGGATACGATTCCTTCGATACGCTTTGCAGCTTGTATACATTCCTGATGAAAGGACCTTTTGTTGTCATCGATTGCTCGCGACAAAACGAATCTGTCAAGAGCGCTACCGTGGATGTGTGAATAGAATTTGATTGTAAAGAAAATGTACCTGCAAATACTACCGCCTATTGTCTCATCTTGCATGATCGTGTAATCGAATACTGCCCGCTGTCTAATGTAGTGCGCAAACTCATGTAAATTGCAATATCAGCAGATATTGCGATATAAGATACACTGATGTACCGCGATAAGATACAGATTGCTCCGTCGTTTCGTCATGATCGTACCGACGTTTGTCGATCTGCAAAGATTCACCGTCGGGATGAAATTTGTCGTAAAGGAGGTGGCGGTTCTGAGAAACGGGACCGTTTTGGCACATTACATTTTTACATGTCCCATGCCATGGAGTCTCCTCACGAAATCCGACAAATCATGCGCTTCCTGGTTGATTGCAAATCACCATGGACTACGATGGGAGGACGGAAACGTGTCCTACAGCATGGAGAAACATCTAATTACATCGGCTGTACTTGGAGAGGGCGACGAGACGTCGACTCTTGTGTACGTCAAGGGATGCCAGAAACGAGAATGGCTGGTGGATCTGCTTGAGAATAAAGCGAGAAAACATCTAAAAATTGAGACTTTGGATGCAGATTACGAAGATATCGAATCTTTAAATAATCTAGATGTTACTAATACCTACTGTAAGATGCGGAAAACATATTAAGAATTGCGCATTACAAAATGTATTAAAAATATTTAACTGGTGGTCGCGACACCAGAAAAAATTATGATTTTTTGAAATAAACTATATATGTATATATAAATGTTTTATTTCTTTTTCTTACATACTTTGTAGTATAATATAGATTTTTTAGCTGTTTTTAGCTGTTTTTTAGTTGTTTTTAGTTAGGTATAGTTAAACGGCCTGACTGGCAAGTTTTATTAATCATAACACAACGACGTTTCGACCACTATTTTGGGTCCTTTTTAAGTTATTTTAGCAATGATGGATCATTGTGCGTCAAACATATAAAATTCGTGGCGGGTCGGAAGAAAAACACGATGGTCTCATGTGAAGGCCGAACAAGTAAGTTGTTTTTAGTTGTTTGATGGCTGTTTTTAGCTGTTTTTAGTTGTTTAAAAGAAGTTTGATAGCGGTTCAATAGCGGTTATACAGATCGCAGTTATACTGATAGCTGTTTTAGTTGTTTGATAGCTGTTCAAGAGCTGTTTGATAGCTGTTTTTAGCTGTTTCATAGCGGTTCAATAGCTGTTTTAGTTGTTTGATAGCTGTTCAAGAGCTGTTTGATAGCTGTTTTTAGCTGTTTTATAGCGGTTCAATAGCTGTTTGATAGCTGTTTCATAGCTGTTTTTAGCTGTTTTTAGCTGTTTCATAGCGATTCAATAGTTGTTTGATCGCGGTTCAATAGCAGTTTTACAGATCAAATCACCGAAAGTCAATTGTTTTCGAGAACATACGTGTCTCGCGGTGACTTCATTGCACACGTGCAAAACTGCACATCGCAGATTTTTCGGCAGGCGCATCCGTACGGCTACTGAGATGAAATTAGATATGATAAACATACGATGTGACAATAGTGTGATGTAGTAGGATGAATTTGAAGGTACGCTCTGTAGTCGAGGACTAAAAGTGAGAGTCGGTTGGTGTGCTTGATCGTGCAGTTTATACAACAATTGGTTCGCCATTGAGGACGGTTGGTGAGAGTCAGTTAATGTGCCTGATCGTGCGGTTTATACAACAATTGGTTCGCCATCTTAAGAGCTGTATATCAAAGCCCACCGGTATGAGCGAGTACGCAAAACTTTGCAAACCGATACGTAATTCTAAATTCAACATTGTGAAAATCAGCGAACCGCAGATGAGAAACTGTAGCAGATTGTATAAGAGGAGAGTCGACGTAGTGCGATATCTATTCCGTCGCGAGATCGGAATCGCCGATCTCCGATCGCATCAAGATTTTCTCTATCTCCAAATAAATTGGTTCATCCTCGTAAGAGAAACGTTCCCTTCTTATCAAGATGGAAATAAATGTGCCTGAAGAAATGGAAGTGCCTGGAGAAATATTTTAAGTGTATATTATCTAAAATTAAAAGACCTATACTGCTAAGAGACTAACAATAAGTGTAACAATAAGTGTAACAATAAGTGTAACAATAAAAAGACAATCAATGTTGTGTCACACACAGTGCGGAAGGTAACTCAAGAGCCAGGGGTTTCAGGTTGAAATCAAGCGGTGGTAAACAATTTTTCTATTTGTAGTTTTCGCATAATTTCTGAACGAGAACGCGCGAGGGAAAAAGACCGCGCGAACGAAAAAACGAACGGGGGACGGGGGAGAAACATCTACGAGGGAGAGATAACGCGAGCGGGAGCGTGCCGTGTGACGTCACGCGGACTCCGAGGCGCGGCGAAACGCGAACGCAGGTCCCCTCGCCCCGCGGCGCGGCGAAAACGCGGTCGCCCAGCGGCGCCGGAAAACGCGGACCCCCTCGCCCCGCGGCGCCGGAAAACGCGGACCCCCCCGCCCCGCGGCGCCGGAAAACGCGGTTCCCCCCTTCCCCTCCCCCGCGGCGCCGAAAAACGCGGTTCCCCCCTCCCCTTCCCCCGCGGCGCCCGAAAAACGCGGTTCCCCCCTTCCCCTCCACCGCGGCGCCCAAAACGCGCGATTCCCCCCTCCCCTTCCCCCGCGGTGCCCGAAACATGCGGTTCCCCCCTCCCCCACGCGGTTCCCCCCCGCCCCTCACCCCCCTCATTGCCCCCTAATTAGAACAAACGTAGCTTACCTACTTATATGTGTATTTATATCCACTTAATATAGAGAATTGCAAGAATAACATTAAATATAATAAGTACGTATTTAATCAATACATATTTTATTAATTTCAAAAATAAAAGACAATAGTTCTATATTATAAGTTCTATAATATTACATTTAAGGCTCCTGGGTACTCGTCGCGGGCATGTTGGAATATGACGTTAAAAGCGAGAAATAACACGTTGAAAATTCTTGCGTAGTATTTTCAAATAAAAAGATATTTGCTTAAAATAACATTACAGATCACTTCAGCACACTTTGAAAATACTCCCAGTTGAGGTTAAGTCTACCCCTTTCCCTTGTTGCGATTCTCTATATCATACGGATATAAATACACATATATGCATATTTGTAAAAAATAAAAGGTCATATATATATATATATATATATATATATATATATATATTATGAATTGATTTCGAGTAATTCAATATTTAAAGTAACACTGGATATATGTATTGCCAGCAATTTGTCGGCAAGAGAGCAGCATCAACTTTATTTCGCGTTCCCGGGAAAAAAAGATTATATAATTATATATAAATATATCTCTCGAGATATATTTATATATAATTATATATAATCTTATATATAATTATATATAAATATAATATAAATATACTCTCGAGAGTCTCTCTCTTTCTCTCTCTCTTTTTGCTCTCGAGAGTTCTTACTCGCAAGTGGACACGTACCATTAGACCGCAGCATAAGTTGCCAACAAGTTGCTGGCATGTTGCTATACAAAATTGCTATCTCGTGAAGGCATCAATTTGCCGACAAATGCGCACTCAGTTGCCACAATTCTGCTAGCAACACATACTATGTTGTCGGTAACATGCCAGCAACAATGCAGATACGTTGCTATCTGGGTATATATATATATATATCTCACCTTCTCCTTCCTTTCCTCTCTCCCACCTTCCCATTCTCTGCCTCTTCACTCTCTCTGGTCTATCTTGTCTGCATCATCAGAAATGATCACGCATGTGCATATCAATTTACTTACATTTACACTTGCTTAATTTTAATAATTTTGTATGCAGACATTGTAAAAGCTTCTTGACAGACAAAATTGTTGTAAATGTGTGTGAACGTATGACTAAAATTGAAATTAAAACGTAAAAATCATCACTTTTTGTAATAAAAAAATCTCGAGATAGATTGCACCGATTTTATTCAGACTGGTCGCAACCGACAACTTTGCTCAAATATTTTACTCAAAAACTCATTTCGAAAAAATTTCAGATGAACTTGGTAACGTCTTGACGTTTATGCAATGACGTAGTCAGTTAGTCGTTCTTTCTGGCATCGGTATTTGGCATCGGTTAACAATTTTACATACAATTACAATTAGCATATGCGCCAGATGTCAAAGTTTAGCGGATATATACTATTTATATTTGTGAAATAATTCTCTGGAGAATAAAGAGTATTGATCAGCGGTGTTCTTAGATATCACCCAGGCTTTTGATAAAATCTGGCACTCAAGGTTATTATATAAAATTAAAAAATTACTACCGCATAACTATTATCTCTTATTCAAATTATACCTAGAAAATAGACATTTTATAATAAAACTCCTAGAAGAATACTCGGAATTACAGCCCATCAGATCCGGAGTTCCACAAGGCAGTGTCCTTGGACCCCTGTTATATATAATTTTTACTGCTGACCTATACAACAGAACAAACAATGACGGGAACATTCGCGGATAACACAACAATATTAGCATCGCACAAGAACCCCGAAAAGAAAAGAAACGTCGAGGATTTTTCAGAGAAACATCAACAAAATACAAGCCTGGCTAAAAACCTAGCAAATTAAGGCTAATGAAAAAAAAATCATACACGTCACTTTCACACTGAACAAAGATTTATGCCCACCGGTAAAGTTAAACAACACTGAGATACCTCAAGCAGACTCTGCAAAATACTTAGAAATTCACCTAGATCGAAGGCTAACTTGGAAGACACATATGTGGCAGAAAAGGAAACAATTGGGAATTAGACTCAGAAATATGTATTGGCTACTTGCTCAAGAGTCAAAACTATCTTTAAACAACAAAGTTCTGCTCTATAAACCAATTATTATGTCATTATGGTATGGCATTCAGCTGTGGGGCTCTGCCTCCAATTCAAATATAGAAATTTTGGAAAGGTTTCAATTCAAAATTCTGAGAATAATAGTAGATGCGCCGTGGTTCGTAACAAACGAAATTATCAAACAAGACCTGAACATTGAAACCGTTAAAAAAGTAATAGCAAACTATACCCTGAAATATGCGGACAGATTGGATTCACACCCTAATCAATTTGCGAATGAACTACTTACCGAAACTGCAGATAAACGCATCATAACTGATCAAGATATTAACATATACAATAATACCAGATCATATATCCTCAGATCTGGCCAATTTCCATATCTGACCATATATGGCCATTCATATATGATCATATATGATCAGATATGAATATTTTTTCTCGAATAAGTAAAAGAGTATAAAGGATGCTTGGGAATATGTATTGTAAGGGTGACCGGGGCAAAGTCGTCACCGAGACGAAGTCGTCATTGCAATTATCTTGAAATTTGTATGTTGTGTGAAATTGCCATTAATACTGTAAACGCGGCTTATAATGCCCACGTAACCAACGGAGTTTAATGAGGTTATGTGCCATGTTGTGTTTCTTATCGAGACAAACGTGTTTTCGGAGGGCGAAAGTAAAATTTTTTGCGCGTCGAAAATTTGTAATATCTTAAATATTATTGTGTCTCCAAATCTCAAATTAAGTGATTCTAAAGAGTAATGCATGCTGAACACGAATCCAGTAAAGTTTTTTTTATTTTCATTGATTTCTAATATTTTATGAGCGACCAAACTTGAAACTTGTGTCCGGGGCGAAGTCGTCACCAAGCCATATTATGGAGGCGAAATCGAAGTCAAAGAAGCAGCAGTAGTCGGATTCCGGCGAGGACTTGGATAATATGTGCTACGTGTGTTCAGAGATGACAGAATAGAGCGTACGAGAAACGTGCGATCGTAGGGCACATAAGTGTGTGCGCTTTTTTTGTAATTATTTTCCGGCATTGTGTTTTTAATTAATGTTTCCATTTTTTTATTAAAAAATAATTAATAAAATTTTATCATTTTTCATGATCGGAATTATGATTTTTCATGTAAAATTCAGTCCGAGAATAGAGTAACGACTCCGCCCCGGCAATTTTGATATTTTAATTTTTGCACTTTTTTCGTTTTCACTCTATACCAGTTGAACAAAGTGACGTAGACCAAAAATGTCCGTATACATTTTGTAGCTAAGGATTCACTCTTTACAACGGTATACCACATTTTACTAAAATTATTTGTTTTGTTGTTAAAAATCGGCACCGAAGAGATAGTGGCGACTTTGCCCCGATCTCTCCTATATTAAATTGTCAATTTATAAAGGGACACTGAGACAACGACATCTTTTAAATCCAAATTACCGATTTTGACATATGTATGTATTTAAAACAATCTCCCTTAATATTCAATGTAGAAAAAAATTAAGACACTTTTATTAGGGTGTTTCTTAAAGATCGCCTAACTACATAGCGCTATTCTTTATCAAAAATTGAGTTGAAAAGAGCCATTTTTTTCTATAATACTTAATAAAGTAATAATTATTATTGTGTAAAGTCAATTCAAACAGCATAGTTTTTTAGCCGGACCGTTTTTTACGTCAGTGAGCCACGCGTCCGTAGTGCGCTCACGCAAGCGCAACTTGGCAGAAGTTTCTCTGTGCCAAAGGAGAAATGGAACAAATCATTTTCAGCGTAGCATGAGAATGGTTAAAGTGATCCATGAGTAGGTTTTTTTTAGTATAAGAGCGTTTTTCGTGTCACGGATTGGGGTTTTATGTATTTTGTGTGTGGCACTCAAGTTCCTCTAAAGGAGAAACATAAAAATTAAAAAAAAAATCAACCAGTTGTTCCACGATTGTATGGTAAACATGCGATAATGAAAACGTCAGGTGTTGAATTATTCAAAATTTTAATCGGTTGCAACATTAATATGTATGTACAAAAAATGTAATATATATACAATAAAGTAGAGAGGATCGGAGATATGCGATTTAGTTACGCTTTAACTTCAATCTTGAGTGTTTCAATTGCCACGTTGCTTCCACTTCCTATTGGTACGTGTATGTAGTATTAAATTGTATTTGATTGTTTTTCTTTATTTTATATTTATGTCTATTTTCTCAATAAATAAATAATGGCATCTCGTTATAGAATTTATCTGCTTTGAACAAAAATTAAGATACTATGAATCGATCGAACTCGAATATCAGCATCGATGCTGAAGAAGAAATCGTTATCTCTGGTATTGCTGGCCGATTTCCTAATAGTGACAATTTAAAAGAACTCCAAGAAAATCTTTTTAACAAGGTGGATCTTGGTTCGAGCGATCATGGACGGTGGAATAATAGTAATAAATTTTTCTTTTTACATTAAGATATAATCTCAAAACTTATTAAATAAAGTATTCATATTTCATATTGATCGTAATTAAAGATTTGCAATATCTAATCTAATAATCTTTAAAAATGATGTCAGAATTATCAAGAAAACTGTGTTACATATATATACATTTTTTCAAACATTTTCGTGACTTTGTTATTTCTAATATTATAGGTAAAAAACGATCCAGATGCATATTATGAATCTTTTTAGAGCATTATTATTTTTTATATAGAAAGAAGTATATGCATATAACGTATAAATATTCTTATAAAATTTGAGCTTATTTTCGCGTTTTCTGAGCTGAGTGGAGTGACTTCACTTCTTTTGTTGTTCAAGTTCTGATTGTTATTTCCTTTCTTTCGATTTTATTATAAACTGTGATATTAACTGTTTTTTCGCGGAAAATTACATCATAATTAATCCACCAAATTTTGAAATTACTCACTTATTTCTTCCCAGAGAGCGTGAGATTATTTTGTTACCGCTGAAAATGGTTTCAAGCAAAGCCGAAACATCCGATGTTAATTATGTATCCTATTATAGTTATTAAAAATCGATGCTACGTTAACTCACGCATTGTTTGTCGCATTGTACTCTCAAAGTCCTTTTTTACTTGTTACTTAATAATATACTCATTTCTTATATAGCTTATAATATGCCCCATCGAATCGGTAAAGTCAACAATATTGAGAAATTTGATTCAGAATTTTTCAATATACCCGCCATGGAAGCTGATATAATGGATCCTATGTCTAGAATGTTATTCGAACATGCTTACGAAGCAATTATTGATGCGGGTGTAAATCCAAAAGAATTACGGGGAACAAGAACGAGTGTTTTTACAGCAATTACTATAGCTGATACTCGTACGCAATTTTTTTTTAAACATTCTGAGGTGTGATATATTTAATTATTATATACAACACAATTAATAGAAATTTATTTAAAGAAATGATAACTATATAAAATTCTTGTTGCAAATATGAAAATTTGTCTTATTACTATGTAAAATTATAGAAACATTATACAATAGTTTTAACAGCTTTAAAAATATATAATATTTAACTTATTATTTATACATTTTAATACTTCACATATATTTAAAAACATGTATTTTAATTAGTTTGCTAAGTTATCCATGATTGGAAGCAACGTTTCTTTCATGGCAAATAGAATTTCTTACTGGCTTGGCGTTATTGGACAATCGCATAATATTGATACTGCATGTAGTTCAAGTAACGTTGCTATAGTGAAAGCTTACGAGCTGATTCGATCCGGAGAATGCGACGCGGCCATTATCGCTTCCGCCAATCTTTGCAACCATCCTCATACACAATTACAATTTTACCATTTAGGTATGTATTTATTATATCTTATTATATTGTATATTGTATATCGTATATTGTATATTGTATGTTGGATCACATAAGAAATATTAATATGTTTGTTTATATCTCATTTATTTCCATCTTTACGCAAATTTCAAATTTTATGTTGGTAACCATTGTCATATGTCGTGTACTTGTTATATTAATACAATATATATTTTTTTATTTTTTGAGCAATATTTAACAAAAAAATATTTATTTTATAAGATTAATTGTTTTTGCTTCCTCATAGAGGAAGCTTTGTTTTTATTTAAAAAAAAATTATTAATTTATTTTACCAATGTGTTTAGAATGTTCCAAAACGTCGAAAATCCCATTTCTACAAAATGTCCGCGCGCGCGTGCGTGCGTGCGTGCGGATTTGACGTTCGTAGTTGTTTTAATTTCCGCAAATTTTGAGATATCGGGCTCAATTTTGCTTCCTTATAGAGAAAGCTTTGTGATGGTGAAAAAATTTTTTTCGAGATTTTGATGGAAATAGGTTTAGAATGTTCCAAAATGTCGAGAAATCATATTAGTAGAAAATGTCCGGGAGTATGTATGTATGTATATGTGTGTGTACAGATTTTTTTGTACACGCATTTACTTCTACAATTTTTTAGATACCGGGTTGAAATTTTGCACACAAATAGAGTATTATAGAAAGTATGTTCTTCTCTAATTTTCTTAAAATCCGTCGACCGGTATGGATTTTAAGGAGATTTTCATTTTTCAGAAAAGTGTGTTATACGCTGTAACTTTCTCAACATTTAAGATATCGATCTATTTCTAATACTATTATATTCTTCAGTTTTTTGTACCCCTATTTCATATATAATTTTTTAAGATTTGGTTAATTAGATCCATTTTTATACGCAATCAAAGGTCCATAATTTTTTTAGAAATATGTGTGGCAAATTTTGAAATATCGGGCTATTTATAGTTTTATTATATTTTTGGCTTAATTGTCTAGATCGAATCATGATCTAAGATCGGTATGATCCAAACAATTAAGTCAAGATCAGGGCATGATCCAGACAATTAAGCCAAGATTGGGGCATGCTCTAGACAATTAAGCCAAGATTGAGGCATGATCCGGACAATTAAGCCAAGTTCGAGGGATGATCCAGACAATTAAGCCCAGATCGGAGCATAATCTAGACAATTAAGCCAAGATTTGGGCATGATCCAGACAATTAAGCCAAGATCGGGGCATGATTTGAGTAAAAATTGGGGGACGATTCAGACAATTAAGTCAAGGAGGGGACGATTCAGACAATTAAGCCAAGATCGGGGCATGATCTAGACAATTAAGCCATGATCGGGGTATGATCCGTACTTATAATACCAAAATTATAGAAGCCACTAACTTTTTTTAAATGTAGAGTATCATTAAAGGAAAGTTAGTATTGAATTTGGCGATGAAATCGGTAAAAGGGTTTATTTTTTATAAAATTTTGAATTTTTTGAAAAATGTCTGTGGCAGCTTTATAACTTCCGCAAATTTTGAAGTATTAATTTCTAATTCTATTATATTCTTCAGTCCTTTCTACTCTTATTTAATGTACAATTCTTGATTTGGTTGATTAGGTCCAGCTTTATACGCGATCAAAGGTTGTTCGAATTAAGCGCGTTCTCGAAAATATCGACTCGCTAGTAGTATCGATAGCGACACCACGACCGCGGCGACAGCGGCGCCGGAAGAAAGGGGCGCGCTGCCGATCGTCAATTGTTGTTACCGGTCCGCGCTTGCAACGCGACGATACGTAAAAAGCCGCGTTCTGCGTCATTCGCTCAAGGTCCGCGATACCGAAAGCACGTTTCGAGTTCGTTGTTCTTTTGCTTGTTTTGCTAGAATTGGTCGTAAAAGCGTGATCCCGATAAAATACGGTCTAGTGAGATCGTTCGGTTGTATCAGTTATTAGTGCAAGGCGTGATTCTGAATATACCAAAAAAAATTCCGCTCGGAAAGTGTCGTATAAAGCTGCGCCATTGCACAATTACTTTCGAGGTACCGGCCTCGCGCCCGCGTTACCGCGCGTGGAATGATGCTCGAGATCACGACCGGATTGAATGCTGCGTGCGTGCGATTTCCGTGCTTAGCACAGAGAGAAAGAGAGAGCGAGAACATTCTTGCCGACGCACGAAGGACGAAGGATACGCGTGCCTATTAAGAAGGACGAATTACGCTAGCTCAGACGAGGATTACATCCCTTATTAACATAGCCTGGGACGATCGAGTTGTGTTCTTCAACGTTAAGTACTTCGTTTTATTTTCTTTCCGAGTTTCGGATAAGTGTGGACCACGCCTTTGGGGGCTTGTTAAAGCCCTTTCGATTACTTCGGATAACGCTGTCTAACGACGGTATTTCTTGTATTTAAGATCGCTAGAGTAACAAACCGAATATTGAATTCCACCACGCGTACCCGCGTTAAATATATATATTTCTTTTGATTCCGCGCAGTGTTTGACTCGAGACGTTTAGTCGTGTAATCTCATTTTCGGGAGATTCAGTGATTATTGCGGTGCGTTACAATAACTTTGAAATTTAATACCTCATTGTTCAGCCCGTCACGCGGGGAACATTGCGTTTTCGTAGTAATAAATTAAAGACTCGTGCGAGGCATCACATGCCTTACATTACTATATTGCTTTCTATTAAGAATAATTCGACTTATTATTTTCGACATTGCGTTGCGTAAAATTCAACTTCGTAGTTTAAGTTTCCGTGCGTTATTTCTTTCAGAGTTATTTTAATCAGATTATTACAAATTACCTTCAGTATTACACGCAATTTATTGCATTTACAATATTGTTTACAATATTGTTTCAAAGCCAAGACTTTTCGTATTCTGCGTGATATGATTTTCGAAGCGCTTACAAGAGTTATTAGATTTACAGTTACAATAGTTTCATTGCGTTAAACAAAGTGATGCGATTTGCGATCACGACACATACAATGTCGTAAAGAAATTATTATTTGACATAATTACTGCCAATATTTTTTATATTATTATTCTGATTTGCTTTCAACTGCGCTACTATTTCATGTGTTTACTATTGGAATTGACTGATATTATTTGTGTTGTATTTTTATTGTGTCTCTGCTCATCAGGAGGAGCTCTTGTAAATATACTGAGATAACTAAATCCCTGTTGCTCGTTCACCTTAGTTACATTCTCACTGCTGGTATTCATTCTATTTTAAACAAAGGTCCATATGCAAAGTCCATACATGGATCATGTATATAGCCTGAGGCGGGATTCTGTAATTCCTTATTTTTATCATATATGTAGGGTTACGATTCTGAGGATGGTGTAAGAATGGACGTTTTCTTTTTTTGTAAAAAAACTAAATAACTTTAATACGGATAAAGTATAATCAGTCTTTCTCGGAGCGTAGTCGACTACGCACTCTGCTGTCCCCGCGCGAATGTCTCACGCGCGTGCCATCTGTCGATGCCGCCACCGAACTCGGGGCCCACTTTTACACTCGGCCATTCTGCTAATCTTCGATCCTCGAAGAGTCATCTCCCTGGTACTGGTATGGTTTCATGTAGTTCGCTGCAGTAGTAGTTATTTTCGGACCTTCTCCTTCTCCAACTCGAATCATCTCGTAACGATGATTGCCGTTAACCTGCGATACTTTGTATGGACCGAAAAACTTCTTTTTAATTTTCAGTCCGGGACCAAATTGTGTTCGTTTAATGGTTACAATGTCGCCCTTCTTGTACAATATAGCGGCCTTGTGGTTTCGGTTGAACGTACACCGGTTTTCTACTTGTATCTTATACAAATTCGCCTTGGCTAAACTACGTAGGTCCTCTCGGTTATTCTCAAAAAACTCGGCTGATTCTTGCTCGATAAGCTCCAGAACCCGTGAATCTTCCTTCCGCCTCATCTTTACGTCAAAGATCAGTTCAAAAATGGAGTCATTCCAATACTCTGTTGATATGTGCGGTTTAGGCAACCTTGAACCTGGTCCACATAGCGATACCATCTGTCGGGATGATCCAAAGCCAGCTTCGTTAGTATTGGTATAATGATCCTGACTCTCTCGACTTGGCCATTCCCTCTGAGTACTCCGGTGGGGATTTTGATGTGCTCTATATTCTCTGACGTACAGTAGTTCCTAAATTCGCCTGACGTGAATGCAGTCGATCGCTGATGATCCGTTGTGGGCTACCAAACGTCACCTGCTGCATTTTTTTTTTAACGTGGAGAAATCTTCTATTACCGGCCATTCCTGACCGGTAGCCTTTTCGGTGTTGGAGGGGGAAGACCCCCTCACCCCCCTGGGAGGGGATGAGGGGAGTGTGGAATTTTTACCTACTAAAACTCCACGGGTGTCCAGCACTGCGCCGCATTGGGAGACGCGTAGGAACTATTGATAATTCCTTCCAGTCGCCCCCCGGCGCATGGCCCTATCTGGGCCTCCTCCTTTGAGACTTGAGGCTCAGGACTCTTAAAGAGTCGACTTTCTCTGTATACGGCGGGGATGTAGACACCACCCTCCCCCGTCGTCCTCTCCCGGTGTTTTTTGGGAGGCATGGTTCGACACCCGGAGTCCCAGCCGGGTGTCGAACCTTCCTTCTTCCAGATCCCAGCCCTCTGTCGGAGGGAGGGGTCTGGAGGTTCAGTACCTCGCGTATCACCTATGTGGTGATTCTATCCCTCGCCCCGAGAAGGGGGGGGCAGCAGGATCTAAATGTCCCGCTGGGTATTTCTAGTTGGAACGTTCTGCGTTTCTACCTCCTGCCCCAACCGTGACGCTTCCCCCAAAGAGAAGAGCGGGCCTTAGAAGGCCCGCAGCCAGTGTCATGGTTGGTGGAGCGGATTCGCCGTTTAAAGATTTTGTTTCCCTTGACGGATCCGCTCCGCCTCCTCTTTGGCGGACATTACCTGGCCGCAAAAAGCCAGGAATGCCCGCCATCTCGTTTCTTGACCGACTATTGCCGCCACAATGGTCGGAAGGGAGAGGTCTTCCCCGACCTTTCCCCTAAGGACACGGCGCTGTTCTGCCCACGCTGGACAGAACTCCAGCGTGTGCTGCGCCGTGTCCTCCTCCTCGTTGCAATGGTGACATTGGGTGGTGGTTTCCTTCCCAATTCGGTGCAGGTATTTCCCGAAACAACCATGTCCGGTCAGCACCTGCACCGAATGAAATGATAACCCGAGACCCCTCCTGCCCAGCCAATCTGCCAGGCAGGGTCGGACGGCCTCGACGATCCTTAATCCATACTTAGAAGTGGCCAGGTACTCATCCTGCCACCTTCTTATAAGGGCCGTTTTTTCTTGGAGCTTGGCAACGCGCCTATGCACTTCATTGTGTTGCCTCGCCGCCAGTTCGAGCGGGGGAAGACCCGACAAGAGCGTTGCCGCATTGTGCGAGACCGTACAGTAGGACCGTGACACTCTTAGGGCTACCGTGCGCTGGACTCGACGCAAAAGCGTCTTAATGCGCACGGAGCCCTCCGCCTCTTGCGCCCAAACCGGGGCGCCGTAAAGCGTCACGGCCTGCACGGTCACGGCGTAGAGTCGGCGAGCACCGCCGCTCGCCCCTCCCAGGTTTGGCATTAGCCTAGCTAGGCTACTTGCCACCACCATCGCTCTGGGAGTTAGGCGAGCAAAGTGCCCGCCGAAGCTCCAAGTGCCGTCCAACTGGAGGCCCAGCACCTTCATGCTGTCCTCCAAGGAAACACGGATTCCTTCCACCATAATATAGGCTTTGGGTGGCTTCCCCATCTTGCGGTCATAAAAGAAGACCGCTTGAGTCTTCTGGGGAGCCACCTTTAAGCCCGCCCTCCTAATATCGGCCACCACCTTTGTTACCGCGACGTCTGCGAGTCTGATGGCCTCCTCCCAAGTGCCGGCCTCGACCCCCAGGAATATGTCGTCGGCAAACCCGTTCAGCCAACATCCTGAGGGGAGGGCGGCACGCAGGATGGCGTCATAGCCAAGGTTCCACAGAAGTAGCCCTAATACCGACCCCTGTGGAACCCCCCGCACGATCAGCCTTACCCTAACTACACCGTTCCAGTCGGTGTAGGCCAATCTCCTGTCCCGGAGATAATCGAACAGCACGGCTATCAGGTAGTCGGGCACCCCATGGTATAGGAGCGCCCGCCTAATGACCGGCCACAGCAGGGTGTTAAACGCGTTTGCAATGTCGAAAGACACATCAAGTAACACCCTGCCGTCCCTCGCAGCGGCCTCCGAGAGGGCACGGATACGCAGTATTGCGTCAACCGTTGACTTGCCCTCTCGGAAGCCGTACTGGTCCGGCGATAAGTTCGGACCAGTCCGGGACAGGTGCCGGACGAGTCGGCTGGCGATAATTCGCTCGAACAACTTGCCGACTTCGTCCAGCAAACAGATTGGCCTATATCCAGAAGGCTAATCGGCGGGCTTGCCTGCCTTTGGGAGGAGGACCAATCTTGCCGTCTTCCAAGTTTGGGGGAAACGGCCTTCCCTGAGGCACCGGGTATACAATTGCCTCAGTCGCTCGGCCATTTCCCCCGTGGCCAGGGACCAAGCCTTGCCATGAATCCCGTCTGGCCCGACAGCTTTCCCGGCCTGCAGCTTTTTAGCTGCGGCCCTCATTTCCTCCAACGTGACCTCGAGTTTCTCGCTCCACTCCCCGACGGGGGGAGGTGGACCTCCGTTCACCCTCTCCCCGGGATCGTCCGGAAAGAGGGCATTCACCACCTCCTTGAGGAACTCGAGGTTCATTCCTTCCGTTACTGGGGGCGTCCAGGTCCTCAACTTATTGAGGACCATTTTATAGGGGCGCCCCCACGGCTCCCAGTAGAGATCCTCCAGCATCTTTTTCCAGGCACGATCTTTGGCCACTTTGATCGCCAGGGAGAGGGCCCGCTTGGCGGAGCGGTAGCCCTCTCCCGCCTCCTCTAGGCGCTGTGGGTTGCGCTTGCGTCTCGCTCGCAACCAGAGACGCCTGGCGTGGACGGAGGAGCGCCTAATCTCGGCAATCTCCTCCGTCCACCAATACACCGCCCTTCTCGGGTAGGGCCTGGACCGGGGCATCGCAGCGTTACACGCTCTAGTCATAGCGTCCCCGATCCGAGCCGCAGCTTCGTCGGCGCTCTCCGACTGGAGGAACAAGTCGTCCACCCATAGGGAGACGCGCAGCGAGGCCCTGAGCATCTCCTCGTCCAGTTTGCGCAGGGCCCACCGGGGAAAGCGTCGATCCACCTCCCGCCGGCGAGCCTGGACCTCTGGGGTGGTGACCGGGAGACTCATTTCGATCCACTGGTGATCAGATAGTGTTTCGAGCTCCACGGCCACTCTCCATCCCCGCATGCGGCGTGCGACGGGGGGGTTGGCCCACGTTAGATCCACAATAGACCCCCCTTTGCCGCACACAGGTCTGGACCCCACCGGTGTTTATGCACACCAGGCCCAGACTCGCTGCCCAATCCGTGAGGATTCCTCCTTTCCTGTCAGTGGCCAGGGAACCCCAAGTCACCGATTTGGCGTTGAAGTCCGCGGCCACCAACACCTGCTGACCTGGCAGGAATTTCCCGAGACAGTCTTTCAGGTCGTCTAGGAACCTCTCGTATCCGGGCACGTCGGTCGCGGGGGAGATGTACACCCCGACGATCACGACATGCCCCCATCTGACGGCGACGAACCCATCCCCCGCCTCAAGACGCGAGCAGGGGACGGGCTCGTCCGTCATCCGCCATGTAATGGCAGCTCTGCCGCACCGACTTACTGCCCAGCACGGGTGACCGGGCGGTATCCAATACGGCTTGGCTATCACCTTCAGGCCACTGCCGCGCTCCGCCATCGTGTGCAAGAACACGTCCTGCGAAGCGCGGCAGTGATTAAGATTTGCCTGGAGGATTTTATAAGCCATTAATGTTGAGCCGTGTCGGGAGCCTTCACTCCTTCCATGCTCTCCTGTTCATCGGCAGGCAGGGTCGTTGTAGGTGGCCCTGTTCCCTCTACGTGCACTGTTTGTTCTGTCAATGTCCCGCTCACCTGACTGGGAACCTCTTCTCGGGGTGGCTGCAGATCTTGTTGCAGTTGGGCCTGGTCCGTAGGTATTTCCGGCGCCCTCTCTTTCCTGCGCCTTTGGGCCTTGGGCCTCGTGTCGCTATCGTGGTTATCCTGACTACCTGCTGAATCGTCCTAGGCCGCCCTTTTCACTGGGGCCCTTTTAGGAATCACGATGTTCGTCACCTGGATGCTCTTGGTGACCGTTAGTGGGAGCGTTAGTGGGGGGTGCGGGAAGCACCTCCACCTTCATCTCTTCCCCATCTTTCCCTTTTGCAGGCTGGGTTTTCGCAGATTTCCCGGGTTTCGGCTTTTTGCGAGATGAGGGGCAAGCTTTGCCCTCCACCCGATGATTCGCCGGTTTCCCACTGTCTGCACAAATCGGGCATCGCAGCTTAGCCGCACACTCCCGTGCCAGGTGGCCCTCCTCGCCACACCTGTAACACTGGGAGCTGCGGTCCACTCCCCCAGAGCACTGCGCTTGCACGTGGCCAGCCTCCAAACAGCGAAAACACTGTAGAGGTCTGGCCTCGAGCGCTTGAACACGTGCGGCAAACCATCCTATTTGGATACGTTTATCCTTTAGGACTTTATTTGTCGCAATAAGGGGGCACCGTACCCAGGCTGTACGGAAGCCGTTGGGCCCTCTTCGTAGTCCACCCACCTGGATCTGGGCGATTTGACATTCGCCAACCTTAGCTACGGACTCGGCCACATCACCCGCGGTTACCGAATCCGTCAGGTCCATGACCCTGAACTCGCTTGTTTTGCATGGCCTGGCTACTTTGACGCCAGGTCTGCCTGCGAACAGGGTCGCCATCCTATCTGCGAGCAAGTCAGCCTTTACAGCTCCATCCTGACCGGGAACCTCGATAAGCAAGGCCCCGGTTTGCGCTCTTCGTAGTCAAAGACCTCCATTGATGCCCAAGTTTTTAAGGGCTATTGCCTGGGTGGCTTCTTTCATTAGGGAGTCATAATCTCCCTCCAAGCTTGTGAGAGTGATCGCGGCTGACCGTGGCACTCTCCATTTGCTGGTCTTAGTGGCTTTACCATCCGTAGTTGATTTGGCCGGCGTTTTGGGTGCGGTTTTGGATGGGCCTCCTTTACTAGTTGAAGCTCCACCGCCCTTGGCGCTCTTCCCCGCAGTTTGTTTGCTTCCCTCTTTTTCTTTTTTCCCGCGTTTAACCACGGTGGCCCAGTCCTCTGACTGTGCCGCCGCGGCAGCAGCCGCCGTAGACCTGGCTGGAGCGGGAACTGGAACGGCTTGATCGGTGCTCTTATTAGTGCCAGCTGCAGACCCCCTACTCCCAGGGGTAGGAGCAACGGTTTTATTCGCTCCCTTGGCATTCCTGTTGTCACCGATGTTGGCCTTCCGCTTCTCGGAAACCGCGGGTGTGCCTTTGCCCGATTTGGGTTTAGGCCCTTTAGTTCCACGGCTTCCTTCGGAGAGTGTCACATTCGCCGGCGGTTTTGGCATTGCTGCCATAATGCCGGCAGCAAACTGTTGAAACATCTCCTTCATCTGACTAGAGAGGGCCCCCAGGATTCTATTTTCCATAGGGCCCTCTCCGGCCAGTCCGCAGGGAAGCACCGCCTTCTCCAAAAAAGTGGGGCCAGTCTCCTTTAACGGTGGTCTGAATACAGCGGGCTGACCGTCCCGGTCGATTTCGCCGAGAATTTTTTGGCGTTTTTTCACGGCTAACGCTATCTCGCGTTTCTCATCAGTTGCGGCTATACACTCGTCCTCGTCGTCTTCCTCCGACGAATCATGAACGTATTTCTTGGCAGACCCTCTTCTTAACCTACGTCCAATTCCGTCAGAGTCTGGGTATGGGCTATTTATGTCCACGTCCATATCCGTGGGCTCATCTCTTTCCCACAGTGGCCCAACACCTCCTTCATCTGCTCGCGAAGTAGAGCATTTTCTTGCCTAAGCTTGGCAATTTCAGAGCGTAGCTCGTCTAGTGCCACTTCGTTAGCCGGTTTGGAGTCCAGCTCGGTCTTTCTCACCAAATGAGTAATGGCCGCTGTAATAGTTGCAGCGGCATTATTTAAATGTTTCTTGTCCGTGACTTTAATGTTCTGGGCCGAGGCACAGACTTTATCGACCAGGCGAACGGCGTCGATAATCTTATTAGGAAGGTTCACCGATAGAGAAAAATTAAGCTCTTCCAGCAATACCTTCTCACGGACCCTTCGGCTCTTGCTGAGATCGGCGGCGACTGAATTATCCTCCAAATCCCTCAATCGCTTCTTCTCCACTTCTAGCTCCTTCCTTGCCATTTCCACCTTCGTCCATTCATAATCGCCGGTTGTAATCGGCTTTCCCACCGGATTCTTGGTAGGAATTTTGGAGACAAAGGTGGCTGGCGCCTTTTCGGCACCCTCATTGTGTGACACAGGTTCCATATCCTGGTCAGAGCTCTGTTTCACGGACTCATCGTTGACGTAGTCATCGAAGTCCATGGAATTAGAGGATTTCGCCCTGCTGACTCCTGCAAGGAAGTCTTTGCTCTTTTTCAAAGCTTTATCCTCATTGGCCATTTTCCTGGACGATGGCCATTTAACAGGACGATGGCAGTGCCAGCTCTCTCTATAATGCTAGTTTGAGAGGAGCTCGCCTTCTGGGGTTCAGGGATGTTAGACCCCCGGGTAGCTCGTTGAGAGCTCCTTGCTCTGGTATTCCTTGGGCTTCCGAGCTTGCTCGGGATGGCCTTGGAAGTACCTCGCTTCCTAGCGCTGTTAGCAGCGGTAGCCAATTCTCCCGATGTGCCCGCTGTCAACACATCAGGAGGTCTCAATGCCTCCGTGAATGGAGAATCATCCTTCCCCTGGAGGTTTTCCTCCATACTCCCCGCACTTGCCAGCGCTGACGGGACCGACCCGTCTGTGCGACCCCTCCGGGTCTGCATCCTGCTCCCTTTCTCTCGCGAAGAGTCGGCCCCGAAGACCCTCGATCCCGACTCTCCGCACTCCCTAAGCTCGTCGTTATAGGCTCCATGAAAATATCACCTCTTTTACCTCCCACGGCTTAACTGTCAGGGCATGCCCTCACCGACCGGTCCTCGATAGGGCCGGCCGGGCCCCGAGTTCCCCGGGGGGACAGACTACACCATGGTCCCGGAATTTCTCAACGGGACGGGTCCCAACCCCCTACTCCTTCGCGGGCGCTGCCCATCAAGGAGCAAACGCACCGCGGGTTTTTCGGGGGTCCCCCGCCTCCGACAACGAGGGCATTGTGGGAGGCGTTGCCACGACAAGAGGGGACTCCCCCGACGTTCCGGGCGTAAGAAGCTGCAACCCCTCTACCGCCCTTCCCGCCAGGGGAGCCGGCCTAGCTTCCGGGGTCGTCGGCCGAGGTACCCTCCGCACCGACGTCCCATATCACTCGTCAGCAAACTTGGGGTAGGGGGGAAGCGCCCTACCGTACACCTCACGCGCGCTAAGCTAGACGGGGGGCAGATCCGGCCGAGAGTCTCGATCCCGGTCCCCACCCCCGCCAACCGCCCGCGAGAGGCCAGGGCTTAGGGCGCCCCCCAAGTGTCGCAGTCGTTTGCTGGCGAGCCTACGCTCGCACTTCCGGTCCTTGCATCCGGAAGCTAAACCCGCCGGCCCCGACTTCGGAATACGTCCAAGCGGCCCGACGGGTCTCCCACCCAGGTCGCCCCGGCCCCAACCTCGGAATACGTCCGAGCGGCCTGGGACGACCCTCCCTGTTGGAGACACCGTGAGACCACGTCCCTGGTGTGCTAGTCTCCAACAAGGGCCTTCCCTCCGGTCGTCCTTGCACCACGTACAGGGACTTCTGAAAGGAGGTTACCCCCGTCTCCCCTGCCGGAGCACCGGCGTGCAATGGGTTGCGAGACAGGGGTCTTCCCACTCCCTCGGCGAGACGGCATCCCTGCCCGCCTCAGGAGTGAGGACCTTCCCACCCTGGATCCCCGAAAGAACCCCACAGGACACCCTCCCGCCTTGCCGGAGCACCGGCGTGCAATGGACGAGAGAGGCCTGTCCCCCCGTACTTGGTCCGAATCCCCCAACCCGCCGGAGCACCGGCGTGCAATGGCCGAGCGATTCGGACTCACCCCGTGGCCGGCGGGAAGAGTAGAAACTCCCCCCTAACGGTCCCGGCCGACCGGGCGATTGAAGTCAGGGCCGCCGACCCCTACCGGCAGTTGGAGTCAGGATGGCCAAAGCCTGATCCCGACTCCTAAGCAGGGCTACCGGTCCCCCGGTTTTCTGTCAGGGTTTTCCTTCCCTTAGGACGGTCGGGGAAGCAAAGGCTCTTTCCTTACGGCCCCGTCCGGCCGGACAGTTGTTTATAGAAGTAGTCTGCCTCGCGTGTCCTGAAAAGGACTCCCCGGTCCACGACAGGCCTTGTGGAATGCCGTGGATTACGGTACTGATGTGCTCGGGCACGGGTTCGCAAAACCCGTAGTGGAGGGTTCCCCCGGGCCCCTAGAGGCTCCGGAAGGATTCCTCCCACCCCCTGGAGGGTCACCTGCTGCATCGTCAACTTAGCAGTCACTTCTTTCGCGTTTATCTTGGTAGGGTATAGCCATGAGAAAGCATCAATAACCACGAATAAGTGTTTGTATTGCTTCGACGTTGATGTCATCGGGCCAAGATGATCGATGTGATACGTCGACAATGGTACATCTCCTTTCGGGGTAAGCATGAGCTCGCCTTCCGTTTTCCCCTTCTTTCTGCCCGCCAGGATGCATGGTACACAACAACTGATGAATCTCTCAAGCTTCTCTTTCAACTTAGGGATGTAGAAGTCCTCATTGATGTTTTCGGTCATCTTCTTTACACTGAAGTGTCCGTTTTCATAAGCTCTGCGAATGATGTCCATGTGCATATTGCTAGGAAGTACTATGACGAACTTGTTATCGACTCTTTTCATTAATAAACCGTTCTCGACTATGTAATCTTCGTATGGATTTTTATCCGTTTTATTGCACGTAGTCTCTCGTCTTCGTCCTGTTGTTTCTGTATTATCTGCGTAACCGTGTCGTCTACAGTTAAGACTGGGTAGCGGCTGAGGGCATCTATATGTCGTAGACGTTATCCCGCTCAATATTTCACCTCGTACTGGAATTCTTCCATGAATAACGCCCATCTCACAACCTTAGCTGTCAAGTTACGTTTGTTCAACGTCTTCCGGAATGATTCACAGTCTGTTACGATCTTAAACTTGATACCTTGGAGGTAGACTCGGAATTTCTTAAATGCGTTGACGATGGCAAGCACTTCCAATTCATACAACTGAAGCTTCTGCTCGGCTTTCGACGTCTTGCGGCTCATATAGTAGATGAGGTGGAAGCTGTCGTCTACTGAGTCCTTTTGCAATAGAATTGCCCCGTATCCCAGCTGGCATCTGTATGAAGTTCCGTGATTGCGTCAGGCTTGTAAATTCGTAACACGAGCTCCTTCGACAATATCGTCTTCAACACCTCTTCTTATGCCGCTCCGAAACCAAACCCCTTACTGCCTTTCAGGAGATCAGATAATAGTCGAGCAATAATTGCGTAATTTAAAACAAATTTGCGGAAATAGTCTGTTAATTCAAGGAAAGAGATCCCTTCGACACTTGGGTCTCGGAAACTTCTGTACTACCTTGATCTTTTTGTTGGAGAGACGGACAAAGCCACCCCCGACAATATGTTGAAGGAACTCTACCTCTCGTTCCAGAAACTTGCATTTCTTCCAGTTGATCACCAATCCATTTTCAGCTGCGACTCTCAAGGTCTCACGAAGTCCGTACATTGCTTCCTCTTTATCTCTACTTAGTATGACAACGTCATCCAAGTACTTGCGGAGAATGCGTCTCCTGATGAGTTCATAGGAAACTTCTTCCATGAATATCAGAAATTCGATCGGACTGTTTGATTGGACACAGGCCAAATGGGGCAAACAGGAAATTATATTGTCCGTCAGGCGTCACAAAGGACGTGTACTGTTGACTGTCTTTCGCAACTGGGACGTGGAAGAAGCCATTCTTCAGGTCGATCACCGAGAAAACTAGGGCTGAGGCCAGATCATCGATACAATCTTTGATCAACGGCGTTGAAAACTGGCCTCGAATAATCTTTTTGTTGATTGGACGATAATCAATACAGACGCGATAAGTTCCGTCTTTTTTCTTCACGAGTACAACGGCACTCGAATATGGACTTCTACTGGGCTTGATGATACCGTCCCTCAGTTGGCGAACACACACTACGCAATTTCGTATGAGAGACCTGACTAAATTTCGAGCAGTTATTATCCAAAATTGATGTCTTATAGTTCGGAGCGTCAAATGCGTTCCTCCGTGGAGGCAACGTTTATGGGCTTGCTCCGCTATGAGGTCCGAGATTCGGTGTCGAGGTAAAATGATGGGGTGTCTCTCTTCGAAAGAGAAAGGCGCGTATTTTAAACGCCCGCCTACTCGTAATAGGCCATCCGAATCAATGAACAGAATCAAACTTTTTAAACTGCTGGATTGCGATAGGGGTTTTGACAACTTAAGCGTTTTAATCTCTTCGGCGAAATGTAGATCCTGGACTTTGGCTATCCAAAAGGAACGAGCTCGCCTAATGGCGTTAGCTAGTGAGAATGTTTCGCTTTTCGGGATGGCGCTTGAAGTGCCTACACGCTTTTGGAGATTATAAGAAAATATCATGCAATAAGCAGTTATCCGAAAAAGACGAGGCCACGAAGATATCTCCGTGGGTAAGTCCGCATTTGCTGTTAGAACCTGAACGCTCTTTTTTTCCGGGATAGTCTCTGCCGGCATCGCAGGATTATGCTCCGGCCACGAGGTAGAGTGGCTGAGCCAAGGTGGTCCCTTCCACCAAAACTGCTTTCCCCTGAGAGGAGTAGCTTCCACTCCTCTAGAAGCGCAGTCAGCAGGGTTCAATTTTGATTCGACATATCCCCATTTAACGAGAGGCAATCGCGTTTGTATATCCGTCACTCAATTCGCGACGAATGTTTTCCAGATGGAAGGGTGCTGTCGCAGCCAGGCAAGAATGCTCTTAGAGTTCGACCAGCAATACACCAGCACGGATTGTAACTTAAGAGCAGTTTGCACGAATTTAACGAGTCGAGCGAGCAGTGCAGCAGCGCAGAGTTCTAATCTAGGGATGCTAACAGTTTTAATAGGAGCAACTTTGGTTTTACAAATCAGCAGAGTTTTGAAATTGATTCACTGAGCTTAATACTCTAATGTAAACTACAGCAGCATACGCTCGGTGAAAGCGTCTGAGAATCCGTGCAGTTCAAGATCTAAAACTTCTGGGCCCTGCGTAGTCCACCAAGGGATAGAGATCTCTCGTAGATGCTGTAGGCCACAGTAATATTTATCCCACCACTCTAACAGGTCGGTGGGAAAGGGTGTATCCCAATCAAGTTTTCGCATCCACAGCTCTTGAAGAAAGATTTTTGTGGAAGCTACCACGGGAGCGATCAAGCTTAAGGGGTCAAAAATGCGTGAAATAATTGACAACACGGATCGTTTCGAAGCCTCTTTAGACTTGCAAAACTTGAGTGAGAACAAAAAAGAGTCGTTGGAAGGATTCCAAGACAAACCTAACGCTTTAATAGAAGGGTCTTCTTGAAAGGACACACTAGAGAGATCCAGACGGTCACTTATAGGCACATCAGCGAGAAGCTCTTCATGGCTAGACGCCCATTTCCTCAGCTGGAAGCTTCCTAATTTCAATAAATTATTTAATTAATCGCGGATTTCAAGTATTTGAGATTGTTTGTACGCTCCGAACAATGCGTCGTCGACGTACGTGCTCTCCTCGAGCACCAACACAGCTAGTGGGAACCTTGCCCCTTCGTCAACACATAACTGTTTCAGAGAGCGTTTGGCTAGATAGGGTGATGGTTTCTGTCCGTAAGTAACGGTAAGTAACCTGCAATGTACCATTGGGTCATTAGGACTGGGGCGCCATACAATCCACTGATAGTCGGTATCAAAGGGATGGACTAATATTTGCCGAAACATTTTGGCAATGTCAGCAATAAATACGTATCGATGTGTTCTCCAACGTAAGAGTATAGAAGGAAGATCCTCTTGCAACTTAGGACCGGCCAGGAGTTGGTCATTTAAAGAGAAACCGACGTTAGTAGGGCTGGAAGCGTTAAACACAACTCGCAGCGGGGTTGTTTCGCGAAGAACAGGATGGTGGGGCATGTAGAACGTCGAACTTCTATCTTGGTCTGAAGGCGCGATTCGAGCCATGTGTCCAAGTTGCTCATATTCAGTTAAGAATCGATTGTAGGCCTCATGCAAGGCAGGGTCTCTCGACAGACGAGTTTCCAAACGAATCAGAGATTTAACTGCAATCTGCAAAGAGTTCCCGAATTCAGTTACAGCATCCCTTTTGAAGAGCAGTCTAACTACATATGGTCTATCGGGGCGTTGATAGTGGCTTGAAACGAAAAGATTTTCGCAATATTCTTCTTCTTTAGTTAGCGGTCGCGAAAAGGAAATTTCTTCTAACTCCCAGAATTTACGAAGTTTGTCGTCAACAGAAGGAGATACCGTGGCGTGCAGGTTAATAGTCTGGTCCACATTCCTAGACATGGAATTGTAAGGACCGAATATGACCCAGCCGAAGATAATTCTCTGGGCAACTGGTTCTGTTTCAGAACCTTTGCGTAATCCTTCTAATAAGATAGAACCGTAGATATCCGCGCCTATCAATAAGTCAATACGGTCTTGGTTAGATGGATTCGCATCCGCTAATTGTAAATCTTGCAAGTGAGGGAATAGCTTGTGGTCGACCTTTGGCATTTGCTTATACGACGTAAGAGTAGACAGAATGAGAGCTCGGGTATTAACATGATAAAACTCGGAACCGCAAAAGCTTAATGTAAGGAATGTACGGTAATTTGAGACATTAGAACACCGACCTACTAATCCTGTGACTCGGACTTTAGTTTTCTGGCGCTTAGAAAGGCCTGTGCTGCCCTCTCCGTTATAAAGGTGGCTTCGGAACCTGTATCTATTAGCGCTTGTATCTGTAGCGCACGACCTTCATTCGTCCTCACTAAGACCCTGGCCGTGGCGAGTAAGACTGGAGTTGTGATTGGATTGGAGCCTTTATCAATCTGTATCTTTAATGCAAGCGTGGATTTCGGATCACTTACCGGAACGTCTTAGAGTCATTAACTTTCGAAGCTTTCGGTCTTTCCTTTAAAGAATTAGGCTCGCTTTCAGCGTGCAAAAGCGAGTGATGTTTCCCTTGGCAGTGAGTGCATCGCTTCTGTGAAGGGCAAGTACTTGGAAAGTGTCCATTTCCGAGACAATTATAGCAACAGCGCTGTGTTTTTACAATAAGAGTTTTCCGCTGATCTACGGAGAAAGATTTAAATTTATCACATTGATACGGAGCATGAGGTTCTTGACAAGCTATACATTTGTTACGAGCGACGTTTAAGACAAGGGACTTCGTGGTTCCAGTACGGGGATTTTTGCTATTAGAATCGTTTCTGACGTCGGAGATGGCTTCGAGCGCACGCATTTTTCCGACTAGAAATTCACTCAATGTTGAATAAAGCGGAGGATCATTAGCACCTCCTGACTGTATTTCCCATTCCCGCAAAGTACGAGAATCTAATTTACGCACCGTTATTGCAACCACAAAGTCATCGTCCACTCTGCGACCATCAATATTTCGCAAAGCATGCAAAGCATCAATAATCGTATCATAAACACGCTTCAGCTCCAAAGCTGACTCGGATTTCATTGAAGGCAAATCTAGAATCAAATTTAAATGAACTGTTACGATTGCACGCAGATTGTCGTAGCGTCTTTGTAGTTCGGACCACGCGGTTCTATAATTCGCGTCGGTTATCGAAATATTTTTTATCACGAGCCCAGCTTCTCCCGTCAAACTAGCCTTTAAATAGTGTAAACGTTGTACGTTAGAGAGACTCTCGTTTGACGCGACCAATGACTGGAATAAATCTCGAAAATTCGTTTATTCGGTATATAGACCCGAGAACTTAGGAAGATTAATACGTGGCAACGGATAGCGACAGGATTGCATTCGCTTATAGTAGAAGAATTAATATTATGAGTATAAGTCGTTACGGGTTTCTCCATTTCTTCTAAAGCCTGAGCCAGGAAGTCCGCCGCTTCTAGGTAATTCTCTTCCGCAGCGGAGAAGTCATCCTCCACGAAGTAGGGGAGAGCGGTCCGCTGCTCCGTAGTTGCAGCAGTTTTGATATCGGCGTGTAGAGTTTGACATTGTGTCTAACGCTTCTTCAAGATAGTCATCCGGCTTCTTGTGACGGCGGGAGTGCGTAGCTTCACTCCCAGCTTCTTGTAATTGTCAATAGTCCGTTCGATAGAACGGATAACATCTTGTTGTTCGGCTAGGAGTCGCTCCATTTTTTATATGTGTGTGAATCGAGCACTTCAGCAAGTTGTGACACTAGAATATTTGGGAACCATTGTTATTGTACGAGGAATTTGGAGACTCCGTAAGAGCAACAGCAAAAAAATGTTTATGTGTTAGACCTTGGCGATCCTTGGCGATCGTGCTGACGTAGCCCAAAACATTCCTTGAGCTCTTGAACTCAGCGAACTTGCAAATGACTCGAATTTTAAGTCGTCAGGATTCACGGAGGCCGGTCTGAATCCGGCTCGAAGAACCAAATGTTTGTTATAAATCTCTGTGTTATAAAAGACGCCTGTTTCGAGTCGTCAATTCCTTTCGTTAATAATGGCAGAAGAAGGAATAAATGAGTTCTGCATAGAGTTCGCTTACGTTTAATTGTCCAGTGGTTTCGCAGTCACATAATGTATCACAACGCCTTCGGCACAATAAAGTCAGCAGTAATATCGCAGTAAAATTTGTGCTTACGCTCCTTATAATTATGTAGAGAACTTTAGCGTAACGTGAGTAGGAGACTCGTGCTTTCATCGTGCTTGCTCGGAGCAGACTCGCCTACCCTACTCCCGAATTCAGAGTCTAGATAGCTACCATAATCGGCGCTTTCGATATCGCCCGATCACTGCTGTCCTCGTGCGCCTTTTTCTGCAATTGTCTCAGATTTATTCCCAAACAACAGATATACAAATAAATCTTTTTGCCAGTCAGCGTCGAATATTATTTTGCATTAAATATTATTAAATATTTTATATTTTATATTAAAAATGCCATATGACAAAATTTGGAATATCAGAAAATTCTTAATAAAAGAGAAAAAATGCAATAAAATGCAATAATTATATAATAATAAATTTAATTTTTTATAAGTTCTAAAGTCTGTCAGCAACTTTTCGGAAATATTACAAATGCAATGTTGTATGTGAAACATTCAAAATATAACGCGTGCAATGTAAACGTAATAATAGTTTTATCATGTATCAGAAATGTTTCTAAACCATTACAACTGCAATATTTCTTCTGCAATATTATAGAAATTCACTGCCTGCAATTCAATTTTTCATTACTACGCAATGTTTCAGAAATTTTTCAGAAATATTTTAAATGCAATGTTGCGTTTGATATGTTACAGAAATTATTATTCGTGCAATGCAAACGTAATATTACTTTTATAATGTTTCAGAAATATTTCTGAAATATTGCATCTGCTACATTTTTTTTGCAATATTATAGAAACTTACAAATATTGTAAATCACTTTCTGAAATATTTAAAAAATATTGTTAATGCAATATTATAAAAACATGATGCAGATACATTTCTGAAATATTTCAGATGCATAGTTACAAATAAAATGTTAACGAAATATTTCTGCACCATTTCTGAATATTTCAATATTTCAGCAACATAACATGCCGAGTGGGAAGTGTAACGGCATTTTTAACAATAAAAAGCAACAATTACTTAACGAGCCTTAACGTACTTAACGAGCCAATAATACACGAACCACACGAATCAGCTGAACGAATTAATGAACAATAAATCAAACGGCCATCATTTGTACAGGATCAACAAATGCCATTTATTAATATAAGCCAACAATAGAAACATGTACTCGCAATGTTTAAATCGACGAATTAGAACGTTAATAAATCCAGCAGACGTTTCATCCCATCAATATTATTTTACCTGATGAGATATTTTTGTTCGATATATTATTACGACAAGATATTTTTGCTCTGAGATATTAATGGCTGAGATATTATAGACGAGATATTTTTGCTGAGATGTTTTGGGCTGAGATAAAATAAGGGGTCACCCATCATTTCTATGCATTTTGGTCTTTGGAAAAATTTGATATCTAATGAGCAAAACAGTAATAATTAAAATTAAAATATTAGAGAAAGCATAAATAAGGGGAACACCCAAACTAAAATTATTCGTATTTTTGTTTTAATTAATAGTGAGAAATTGAAATAAAATCGATATTAATATTTCAATGTATATATCTTCACTACTTTCTAAAAAATACATGTTTATATTCGCGTCATCAAAAAAAATAAAAATAAAAATAAAATTTATTTTATTTATAACATTTATTTTGCCAGTGTTTATCCTGTATATTCTGCGTTTTGTAATGATATCAAAACTCGAAGAATTTTGTTTATTAGGATCGACTTTTTTCAGGGGTTTTGTCTTCTGATGGTTATTGTAAACCCTTTGACGAGGAAGGCACCGGTTATATGCGTAGCGATACGGTCGCAGTAGTATATCTGCAAAAGGCAAAGAATGCAAGAAGAATATATGCGACTCTCGTACACAGTAAAACGAATTGCGATGGTTTTAAAGAAGAAGGTATTACCTTTCCATCGCTCGAGAAGCAAAAAATATTGTTGGACGAATTTTACGAGGAATGTGAAATCATGCCCAATGAATTATCTTATATGGAAGCTCATGCAACTGGTACTCTTGCCGGTGATCCCGTTGAAGTTATGTCCATTGACCAGGCTTTATGCGCTAAAAGAAACACTCCTTTATTGTTGGGCTCAGTGAAATCGAATCTTGGACATTCCGAAGCTGCCAGTGGCCTTTGCCAAATTGCAAAGGTATATTTATAATAAATAATTTAATATGGATCACACTTGTTAAAGTGTGATTACAGCAATTTATATTTTCTCATACTGTTTTAATTATACATACATATATAGCGATTACTAATTAATAATTACTGCTAGCAAAAAAATATGGTTTCTTAAAGGTATTATTAGCGATGGAAACCGGTATAATTACGCCTACTATACACTTCAAGCGTCCTCGAAAAGAATTGCCTGCTATTATCGAAGGAAGAATAAAGATTGTCACTGAACCAACAGAATGGGAGGGTGGTTATATAGGTATTAATTCTTTTGGATTTGGAGGGGCTAATAGCCACATATTATTAAAGTCAAATCCTAAACAAAAAATCAACAATGGAACTCCGAATGATAACTTACCTAGGCTGGTAGCCGTATCTGGACGTACAGAGGAAGCAGTTAAAATCATCTTAGATGATGTAAGCAAATATTATAATGGCTTACTTCATCTATTTCAGCAATAACTTCAATCTTATCATATTTACTGTCTTATTACCACAATATAAATATTAAACATAAAATAAATATAAATATATATTTATTAGAGGTGTCTACAAAAATATTTTTACATATATATAACAAAGAACCCCGCACTAAATCAAGGGAAAATGGATTTCCGTCTAATTTGCTGAATTTTTGATATGTTGTAGTTTATAATGTTTATATTATACATATGTAAGGCATTCTGATCAAAAGTATCATAATGAGCATAACTCTCGAAAATGGACAGTTTTGGCGTTATTAATTTTAGAATGTTATTTTAGGTAACATTCTAATTAAAAGGTACGTATCTGACTATCCACTCGGCATGTAATATTTCAGAAACATTTCTGCAAAATTCTATTTAAAATATTACACATTTTATCGATATTTTAGAAATATTTTACAACCGTTTCTACATCATTTAGGCAATGTTTCAATGTCCGCAATTATTTTAAATGCAACCTTGCTGAAAGATTTCGTTATATACTGAAATATATCTACGAAATATTGCAGAAACACTTCAGAGATATTTCAAATACATTTTACACTGAGAAAAATGTTTTGTATTAGCAAACAAAATTTTGTTACTGACGCAAAAACTATTTGTTAATATGTGAAAAATGAAATATTTAGTTACCGGAACAAAAAAAATATGTTAAAGTCATGTGCGTATAGCCGCCGCGCGTTTGTCCGAAGAAATCCGCTCTCTCAGCCGGTCACCCATCCATCCATCCGTTCATCGGCGCCTTGTTGCTTGACATCGATGATCGAACAAGGAATTGGTGATCCTCTGACTCTGACGCTTCTTTCATTCTTATACTTGCTTATTTTGATGACAAAGCTATCGCATAACAATACAGATATACGAATAAATCTTTTTTGCCAGTCAGCGTCGAATATTATTTTACATTAAATATTATTAAATATTTTATATTATATTAAAAATGCCATATGACAAAATTTAAAATATCAGAAAATTTTTAATAAAAGAGACAAAATGCAATAAAGTGCAATATTTACATAATAAAAAATTTAATTTTTTATAAGTTCTAAAGTTTGTCAGCAACTTTCGGAAATATTACAAATGCAATGTTGTATGTAAAACATTGTTGTATGTAAAAATATAACGCGTGCAATGTAAACTTAATAATAGTTTTATCATATATCAGAGTAAACATGGCGTTAAGGGAACCCACTTCCGATGACCTTGAATTTAACATATATTGTCAAGGACACCCTCCCGAGTAACATGCAAGTGATTTTAGTCGGGGTGGGGGTCGCTTTTTGATACTCAAAATATCTGCTATTTTTTTCAAACTTTATTTGTTAATAACTTTTTAATAAAAAGTGACCCCCGACTAAAATCACTTGCATGTTACTTGGGAGGGTGTCCTTGATAATATATGTTAAATTCAAGGTCATCGGAAGTGGGTCCCCTTAACGCCATGTTTACCACCGAAATTATTATTCGTGCAATGCAAACGTAATATTATTTTTAAAATGTTTTAAAAATATTTCTGAAATATTGCATCTACTACATTTTTTTGCAATATTACGGAAACTTACAAATATTGCAAACAACTTTCTGAAAGATTTCAGAAATATTGTTAATGCAATATTATAAAAAAACATGATTCAAATACATTTCTGAAATATTTTAGATGCATAGTTACAAATAAAATTTTAACGAAATATTTCTGCACTATTTCCGAGTATTTCAATATTTCTGCAACATAACATGCCGAGTGGGTAATGATACAGAAAAAGTTTTCTTACACTTTGGAAGAGTATTAAATGTTGGGATAGAGTTCCTAATGACCCCTGTTTCCGATCGACCTAGAGTTTTACACATAAGTTGTTTTCGATATAAGGAATAAAGTACGCGTGGTCCCAACTTTGGGAAAATAAAAAAATTTCCCTATGGAGGTTTGTAACGATACGCCCCGTGAAACGTATCGTTCCAGCCGAACGGGCCGATTATTACGGTGTAAAAGTTAAAGTGGAACACTATGTAGGGGAAAGGGGGATAAGATGACGAAGTGGGTAAGATGATAAATTGCTAATTTTTATAAACTAATAACAAATAACGAGTTGATGCTGAACTCATTAAAGGCTTTAGATAATGGCACATAATTTCTTGTAGTTTGATTTCAGTCTGTCCACAAAAGTAGATAATATAATGTTACGTCAGGACCCCGGAATTTAGGTACATTGGTTCGACGGATAGCGAAGGAAAGGCTATCCGAGGGAGGGGGTAAAGGAAGACGTAACGAGATCTCTATGGTATCTCGGATTCACGCTAGAAGGGCGCGTGCCTCGAGTCGAATGCACTTTTCGGGAAAACTCTAGTCGTGGGTCAACGTCCAGAAGGGACGCTATTACGCCTACTGAGAGTTTTCGTGCACTCGCGGTCCTGTTTTCGGTCAAGGATAATATCCCTATTACCGGGGATCGGACCTTGTGCGATTTAGAGAGGTAGTGAGGGGTGAGGTCTTATTTATAATTGAATAAACATTGAGTTTATTTTAATCAAATAATTAGAACATTTATTGTAAAGGAATAGAACAAATATTATTACAAATTAAAGAATCATTATTGTATATAATAATACGTGAAAGTGTGGTGTGTGTGTGTGTGTGGATTGACATTGGTCCTGGTACAAATTCGGAAGATCGGGGAGGATTTTTATAAAGATCGATATTTTGCTAATCAACGATACATTTGGTGAGTAGATTGTGAAGAATAAGTGTTGACTATGTATGCGTGAATATATAAAAACGAGGGTTCAAACATTAATTTGGTAACATAGTTATCGGAATAAAATATTTAAATTTATTCTAGAGAAATAGTCAGTTATAAATTCATGATTACGTAAGGGACTATGATTACGATACAATGGTCGATTAGCGATTAGTTATAAATTTATACATTCATATACTATTTTTATAGTAGGGGATGGGGAACGCGGGGAGGATTCCTCGAGTACTTCGATACTCGAGTCGGAAAAGGAGGGAGAGGGTGATCGGTCACGATAGAGGGTGGTGGAACTAGAGGGGGAAGGAATTCCGTCGAAAGGAACAGGGGAGAAGTTGCAGGGTGATCTCTCCCGGAACTCCGCAAGTGGCGGAGTTCCTCGGAAGGAACTGGAGAGTAGGAAGGTTCAAAAAGGGGGGAAGATTCTGGGGTATCGGGGAACACCCGATACGCAAGGGAACAATAGGCAGATGAGGGAGATCGGGAAGAGGGAGAATCGGGGATAGCGAGTTCGATATGCGGAGACCGTTCGCGTCTTAGGAATGAGGCTAGGAGCTGTCGCTCCACTATGCGGGCGCGCCTGTTCCGAATTAGCCGATTGCGGATAGTTATTCCCAAGGACTTGCGGCGGTGAATTTTCGACTTCACTAAAATTATTTTATGATTTTGAATTCGAAAAAAGAGGGAGTTTTAAAGACGATTTTATACTTATATATATAAATATATATATACGTGTTTTCGTGTATGGTATTCACACATATATATACATGTATACTGTAGGGGTGTATGTAGATAACAAGCGGGTATCTCGGACTTACTGTTGACGTCTATGATCGGGGAGTCTCTGAGGTGACTGCGCCGGATTCTTCCGGAGGTAGGTTTGGCTCGGTTCTGTGATGTGTCTTGCCGCGCACAGAATCGACTCGCGACGCGACAGAAATCTAGTTTCACTTGAGGAATACAGCTGGATGATAGTTGACAAGTACGGCTGGTAAATATAATTTTAAGACGTCTTGGACTGGATCAGAAGTGACTCCAAGTGCGCAAAGTCGCGATTTTTATACAAAATTAAGGAGGCGGGATTATGTTTTAATCCGATTTGATTGGGTGGAGTTCTCTTCTGATCGTGACGTATGTTTCAATTTTCCGCCTATCCCGTGGCGAGTTTCCCCAAAAATCGTCATTGCCTATGAGCAATTTTTAATTAGCGGCTATTCATTGGCGAGTACGTTATCATCTTGCCCTTTGACAGTCCCTTCCAGAGTCGTAATTTTATCAATCGCCGCGAGGCGTGGGTCTTAGGTCAAATCTGCGTTTTACGGAAAAGCGTGAGATCAGCCCTTCCGTGACCCGAGAGGTCACCCAGATCCTTATGGCGTTTTTAATTTATTGCGCCCTTTGCCACAAAATTTTGAGATATGTGAAATTTCGTGCTTTATTTCGTGGAATTAGATGGAATGCGACAAACAAGTCTATAATTTTCCTATTTTATTAGGTTTGGGTCTTCTGGAAGGTTTCGTCATTTACCATTTAATGAGCGATGACAGTTGGAGTGCATCCGCTTCGTCAATTGATAGCCGCTATTTTATGCTATTTTCGTCTGTTTTGTGTGATGAGATGAGTGATTCCACGAAAGAAGGAAATCGTGGAGTCAACAGGACGTAACAATAATAAGAAATGTGTTTTGGATGCACCCATATGTAATTTTTTAGTGTTTGTTTATAAGAAATGACCTAATTATAATAAATACTTTCACTTTCTCTATAAAATTACAGTATAATATAGCTAAGCATGTATAGAATAACATACTAGCATTTTTCATTTTTCGAATTGCAACATTTTTATTAAATGATAAAAATAAATACAATGACTGCGGGTAAAGATGACAAACGTCATGCGTGTGCAAAATAACGTATCCGTAAATGCAGTTATAATTGTTAATGTGCATTGTAAATGTGATTGCGTCAAATTAGTTAGTTTTTTAATATTGGTTACCTGTGTAAATAAATCTTACTATGTGCATTTCACTGATATTTTTTTTTGTTTTTTTATATTTTTCTTTCATTGCGTTAAAATATTATAACACCAAAACAATATAAGAAGTTTATTACGATAAAATAAATCTTATTCTTAAAAAAGTATATTTTTAACTTAATTTGACTTTTCGTTATCTTATTCGCTACTAAAAGTTATCTTACCCGCATATGGGGGCAAGATGACGAAAACGACACGTTCTTAAAAAATGTAAATTTTTAAAAATTTTAATTTATTTAGAGTTTTTAAATTTTTACAGTTTATATAAAAGACTTTAGTAAATATAAAAAAATAGATCTTTATTTATTTTTACAGAAATTAGGAAAAATCGGCAAACCTTAAGGTCGTCATCTTACCCCCTTTCCCCTGGATATGTGTTGCAATGTTGCATATGTGTATATTGAAGGAGAGGAGGGGTATGTGGGAGTATGTCCGTAAAAAATCTCCATATATTACACATATATAAACATTTAATACACTTCATCCAAAGTGTAAGGAAACCTTTTCTGTATCATTCATATTATACGTACTAAGGTAACGTTCTAATGTCAATAACGCCGAAACTGTCCGTTTTCGAGAGTTGTGCCTATTGAGACTTCTGATCAAAGTGCTTTAAACTACAACATGTTAAAAATTCAGCCAATTGGACGGAAAGCCATTTATTTTTGATTTAGTCCTTTGCATTTTAAAACTATTTCGCACAAAAAAGAAATGTCAATATGTTTTATTCAATATATTAAATAATAATAATGTATTTTTAGCAAATAACTTTATGTAAAATAAAATAATATTATCTTCTCTTTTGTGTAAAATAATTCAAAGAAGGATAAGATGTATACTATTCTTACTGAATGTACATAGGTGCGATGTCGATCAGTAGATGCAGAATACATATCTCTACTACACCATATTTATAGTGATAATATTGAAGGTCATCTTTATAGAGGATACATGATAACTGAGTCTAAAATATCTCATAATACAATTAGTAAAATAGAACATTCTTCATATATAAGAAGACCGATTTGTTTTATATTTTCTGGACTAGGATCTCAATGGTTTGGGATGAGTAAGTAAATAGATTACTATAAAATACGTTAAATATACAACATTCAACAATTCTTAAGATAAGGATATACATATAGAACATAAGAATACCAATAACCTTTCACAATTATGCAGGAAAGCACCATAATCATGATCTCTAAATTAACATGTTTTTAATATGTTCTCAAACTTATAATACTGCATAAAAGTTCCATTTTTTGGTTTTTATTTATTATTAGGAACTTATAATATTTTAACAAGTAAAATTGAATTCTAACAGAATATTCTATCAGAATAAATGTTACAATATGGTGAAGAACTAGACTCCTTTCTTGCGTACCCTTTCCGACTACATTAAATATTAGGGTAACTCCGGTATTTACACCGCGCGGGGATTTATGCCGTAAAAGTGAGAAAAATAGAAGAAATGAAGGTATTTACTTGCAATTATTCTGTTATGTGCCTTTATGTCATATTAGTATTGTGTTGTAATTTCAGTTCTTTACTGTTAATATTAACGAAACCGTCGTAAGTTGAATCGATTTCTCACCGTAGTAAGTAGAGCGATCATATATATTACGACTACGTAAAATGATTACTGTAGAGAATGTAAAAGGTTTAATGGTTATTTCATAATACATAAGTGCAGAGGGATTTTAAATGATGGAATACAGCAAAATACAAGTGCATAGCTCTTGTATTTTTTGTTTAGCTTGATATCTTGTATGTCTCTCCTGTTTAGGATATACGACATTTTTAACATGCGAGATTTATGCCGTAGTACAGATACTTTGTAAAAATCGAAATATCCTTGTGTTCTATTTCCTCCTTTTTTTTGATCATATAACTATAACCTTTAAAGCATCTATCGTCTATTTTCTTTAAAAATTTTTTTTTAGTTTTATAATTTGTTTATCATTCTTACACCTTAATAAGGGGATTCTAAAGCGAAGGCCAAACTTCCTCGATGTCAATAATGTCAACATTTCTAATCCTGTTTTCTCTATATCTGTCCTTGTTTAACTATAGTAATCTGTTCTTGTTCGATCGCTGCGCCATCTCTCGCTACACGCAATACTGCTTATCCTATCAACCTGCATGTGCTTTTGCACAAAATAGTAGCAAAAGCTTAAACTTTTTTGTTACGTTTTTAATTTTAGTTTTTTATGTACGGTATTCTTTGTTCACATTATACGAATGGCGCGTGTATCTTATTTTGTACATATACAAACTGTACAACTCCTGTATTAAGCAAACGTTTACGGTAGGTGACAGCTCAAAAATGTATATTTTTAATTTTTTCCGATTTTTGTCTTGAAATCAACACTCGCGCGATGTGTTTTCGTGCATATTTCAATTGTGTACAAATTTTTTTAAGTTTTGTGCAGTCTACTCAAAGTTGGAGCTCTCCCTGCAATTGTCGGTAATGTGGGTCAGTTTAGGATCCTCTTAATGAACTTTTTACACACATTTCATAACTTATTACGACATTTTATTATCTTATTTATAAACATTACTTATAATTTTTTATAAGGCGTATATTCCACCTATGAATATCATTTATCCCACCTCTATGGGATATATGGCAAAAATGCAAGGGTCTCTAAAAGTTTTTTTGTTAAATACAAAGAATAAATATTTCATATTTCTAATTTTTTTATAGTAGTAGACAGTATAAAGTTTTTATTGGTATAATTAATTTGCCTTAAACATATTAAATAATACTCAATAAATTAAGTTTTCCTTAGGTGCGGCGTATATACCGGAGTTACCCTAAGTTTTGTGTGTGTGTGTGTGTGTGTGTGTGTGTGTGTGTGTGTGTGTGTGTGTGTGTGTGTGTAAATGCGCGGATGGATGTACATATCTGTATATCGACATTTACAAACTTTATTAAAATTTTAATAGGTCACGCTTTAATGAAATTCTCAGTATTTGCCAAGGCAATCCAAAAATGTGGTACCGTCTTAAAAACTTACGGCATACTATTTACAGATATTTTAACAAGTAATAATAAAAATATTTTTGATAACATCATTAATTTATTATTGGGTCTCATTGGACTACAGGTAAGAAAAAACTCTTTATTTGGCCTTTATAAATGTATTTTGTGTAGATACACCATGTATCAAAAATGATTAAAAAATATATTTACTTTATAAGTCTAATCTTTTTAAACCAAATAAGAAAACGTTCGAATAAGAATATGAGCCATTTTTGGATCTAATAAGCTTAAATCTTAGGCAGCTCAGTATTAATTTCCGCGTATATGTATTATTTATAATCGGCTACATATACTATACATATATATTTCAACTTTTTAAACTGCGCGCCAATCACAGTCGGACTTGAAACAGTTATTATTGGAATAATAAATCCCTCCCTCCCCGTAATTAAATAATTAAATCGCGTCGATTTAATTCTGGAGAGGGACGGGTTTTTTATATTCCAACGATAGCTGTACGTTTAAAATCCGACTGTGTTATTTATTATGTATTATTTATAATACATATACATATATATTCCAACTTTTTACTGCGCGCCGATCACAGTCGGATTTTAAACGTACAGCTATCGTTAGAATATTAAAAACCGTCCCTCTCCAGAATTAAATCGACGCGATTTAATTATTTAATTACGGGGAGGGAGGGATTTATTATTCCAATAATAACTGTTTCAAGTCCGACTGTGATTGGCGCGCAGTTTAAAAAGTTGAAATATATATGTATAGTATATGTATTATAAATAATGTGTATATGTATTATAAATAATACATGTGCAATTAATATTGAACTGCTAAGATCTAAGCTTAGATCGAAAATGGCTTGTATTCTTATTCGATTGTATATCATAGCGGTCTTGTTCTTTTTTATTAAGAAAACATTACTTTTATATGTATTGCAGATTGGATTGGTTGATCTTTTAACATCTATTGGTATAGTTCCGGATTTTATAATCGGTCACTCTATTGGTGAACTAATCTGTGGATATGCCGATGGATGTTTAACAGCCGAAGAAACGATTCTGTCGGCATATTACATCGGTTTAGCACTTCATGAGTCGATAATAATTAACGGCTCCATGGCTGAAATTAATCTCGACCTGGAAACCTTAAAAATTATGTGTTCTTCGGATATCGATATAGCTTGTTACAATAGTTCTTCCAATGTTATTGTGAGCGGACCAACAAATTCTATAAAACCATTCCTTACCAAACTGCAGGTATATTAATGCTTATAAACATGCTTATAATAACACCAACAATTTTTTTTCTACTTAGTTTCTTTAAATCGTTTTGTTAAAACAAATAATTATTATTAATACTTACAAATTTATTCATTTTTTTAGGCTAATGGAATTTCTGTAAAAGAAATTTCTTGCGGTTGTATACCTTTTCATAGTCGTTACGTTAAACCTGCTGCAGCTAAATCTGAAGAATACTTGAACCGGATATTACCACAAACAAAGTTTCGTAGCTCTAAATGGCTAACAACATCCGCTAATCACTATTCTAATTTATCTTTACCTTTATGTTCAAAATATTATACAAATTCTTTATTATCTCCGGTTCTGTTCACAAAGACAATAAGTTTGATTCCAAGTGATACAGTGACGATAGAGATATCTCCTCAGAGCATTCTTCAATACATTTTAAACAATTATTTATGCTCTACAGTAACAAATGTAGCGTTATGTGAAGAAATCAAAGATGTTAATGATGATATATTTTTAGAATTAATCGGAAAACTTTATAACGCAGGATTGCAGCCACAGATTTCAAGCCTCTATCCGACAGTAGAATTTCCTGTAAGTCGCAGTACTCCAATGATTTCGCCTCTCATAAGGTATGCGTATTTTATATTTACTAGACATCACAGACGCGCGCTACGCGCGCGTTAAAAAAATTGCTGAAAATAAAATACCTTTATATATATAAACTCACAAAAATTAGAGAAACACTTAATTTTTCTTAAAAAATAAGGAAAATTCAAGCAGCTATAACTTCGTTAAAAATGAACAAAATTTAAGTTTAAAAAAAAATTTTAAAGCTTAAAATCTCTACTTTCAAAAGGTCACAATAATTTTTTAGCTTCTGTGCGTTTGTAATTTTTACATATAGAAGAGTCACTTCAGATAGCTGGCTCAAGATTCTGTGACTCAAAATACGTAAAAAAAAACGTAAGAAAATTACGTCTTGTTACGGAGATTTAAACGAATGCACGTTTTTTCCCATTTTCCACATTTTCCCTGCTACAGACGTAATTTTTATGATTTTTTTTTATTTTTTTACTTAAAATACGTAAGATTTATTCGTTCTCCTAACAATTGCCAAAACCTCAATTTACCTCAATTTTGCATACTCTCCTTAAGCAATTTTACAATTGTTTGTACATTTTGCCCCATAAAAACATAGTAGCCACCATGAAAAGCACATTTTTTAAAAATGCAGGGTACTTAAAAGTACAAAAAACTTAAAGAATAAATTTGTTGTTCTACACATTGATGCTTTCTGGATCAAAATAAAAAAGGGAAAAATCGCTAATTTTTACATTATTTTCATCCATTTGCATCATGTCCACATGTTATTTTAAAAAATTTGGCTATTATACCATTTCATAGAGCAAAGTTTCAGCTTTAAGAATCAGGGGCTCGATTCTTGAATTCATTCGCAAGAGAAATGTATGCGCAAATGTTGTTCAGCTATTGCATAATTTTTAACCAATTACTTGCAACGTTTTTGTAAAAGCAAAATTTTCGCATACCTTTCTCTTGTGAATGAATTCAAAAATTGAACCCCTGTTTTGCTTCCTCATAGAGAAAGCTTTGTTTTCATAAACTTCGTATAAGGACCTTTGATCGCGTATAAAGCTAGGTCTAATCAACCAAATATTAAAGAATTATATATGAAACTAGATTTTGAGCCCGCGCGAAGCGCGGGCTCAAAATCTATTCCTCTCTCCCCAAACTCACTCATTAATTAAGAGCACCTTTGATATTCTTTCTCCTCAAACTCTAACCTACATCTTCGAATTCTTTTTTAATTCCCGAAAATTTGAAAAAATTCCATAACCGGTTTCCCAAAAGATCGGTAACAAAAAATTATACACTTTATAGCAAACCCCAGGAAATTCTACCTTTATTTCATATACAATTCTTTGAAATTCGATCAATTAACTCCCGAAAAATTTAAAAAATTTTGTAACCGGTTTCCACAAAAATCGGTAACGAAAAATTATCTACAAAAATTATCCATAAAAAAAATTCAGCTTTATATCTCAAAATTTACGGAAATTGGAGCAGAAATCGGAAACCCTTTTATTATTAGTAATTTTTCTATAAACTCATTGTAGCCATCCTCAAAAAATTAGAAAATTTTGAAACCGGTTTCCAAAAAATCGATTATGAAAAATTATACACGTCTTTGCCATCTCCAAAAAATTATAAAATTTTAATTATAAAATTATAAAAATTTGGGCATTGTTTTTAAAAAAATAACGAAAAATTATCTCTAAAAAAATTCAGTTAATATCTCAAAATTTGAAGAAATTAGAACAATCACGTACATTTTTTTAAACAAAAATCGGAAACCCCTTTAGAAAAATTGGAAAAACTTCGTAACCGGTTTCAAAAAATCAATTCATTAATAAAAAATTATCCATTAATAAAAAATTAAACTTATCCTCCAAAAATTAAAAAAATTTTGACACGACTCCTATTTCATATATAATTTTTTAAGATTTGGTCAATTAATTCTCGAAAAATTGGAAAAAATTTGTAACCGGTTCCCCAAAAAATCGGTAACAAAAAATTGTACACTTTTTAGCAATCCCGGGGAAATTCTACTTTTATTTCATAATGTAATTCTTTAAGATTCAATTATTTCCCGAAAAATTGGAAAAATTTCGTAACCGGTTTGCAAAAAGATCGGTAACGAAAAATAATACACTTTATAGCATTCCCCGAAAAATTCTACCCCTACTTCATATATAATTCTTTAAAATTCGGTCAATTATTTCCCGAAAAATTGGAAAAATTAAAAAAACCGGTTTCCAGAAAATCGGTAACGAAAAACTATACACTTTATGGCACTCCCTGGGAAATTCTACCCCTATTTCATGTACCCTTGGTAAAAATTCGGACCACTAACGAATGAGTAGTTCGCGGTCATACATACATACATACAGACGACGGTACTTATATATATAGATAACTGACGTAGCCCTACGTCTACTTTCCTTCGCTGAATATTTTAACATGAAATAGTGACAGTTGACGTAGTTCTACGTTGTGCGGCACAGTTGTTACTGTGCCCGTTTATTTTTGAAGTGAAACTTCTTTAGGCACGCTAGTGAGTTCGATTCGCGACACGAAAAAGTGTAACGGAAGTGAAACTTCTTTGGTACGGTAGTAAGTTCGATTGTGCGACACGAAAAGTGTAACGAAAATTTGACCAATAGGCGTACAGCGTTGGCGAGACGGTTCTTCTTCTGGCACGGTAGTAAGTTCGATTATGCGACACGAAAAGTGTAACGAAAATTCGACCAATAGGCGTACGAAATGAAACTTCTTTGGTACGGTAGTAAGTTCGATTGTGCGACACGGAAAGTGTAACGAAAATTCGACCAACAGGCGTACGAAATAAAACTTCTTTGGTACGGTAGTAAGTTTGATTGTGCGACACGAAAAGTGTAACGAAAATTTGACCAATAGGCGTACAGCGTTGGCGAGACGGTTCTTCTTCTGGCACGGTAGTAAGTTCGATTATGCGACACGAAAAGTGTAACGAAAATTCGACCAATAGGCGTACGAAATGAAACTTCTTTGGTACGGTAGTAAGTTCGATTGTGCGACACGGAAAGTGTAACGAAAATTCGACCAATAGGCGTACGAAATGAAACTTCTTTGGTACTTTAGTAAGTTCGATTGTGCGACACGAAAAGTGTAACGAAAATTTGACCAATAGGCGTACGGCGTTGGCGAGACGGTTCTTCTTCTGGCACGGTAGTAAGTTCGATTATGCGACACGAAAAGTGTAACGAAAATTTGACCAATAGGCGTACGAAATTAAACTTCTTTAAATAAATATTTTAATTACCACTTTTGCAATTCTGGTTTCAACACAACAGTTGTTATTAACCCTGAGCATCTATATGTTTTCTTTTCTTCTTTTGGCACGGTAGTAAGTTCGATTTTGCGACACAAAAAAGCGTCACAAATTTTGCGACATGAATTTTGCGACACGAATTTTACGACACAAAAAGTTATGGCAAAACCCTTGCCTTCAGAAGTTTCACTTCTAACGCGCGTGGCGACCACGCGTTCATTTTTTTTTTTTTAACAGAAATCGGTAACACCTTTATTATTAGCAATTTTGCATTTTTTTAATGCGATATTTCAGCGTTTTAGAACACCGTACAAAATTACCTTTTTTAAAAAAAAGGTAAAAAAAGGCGCCAAGTACACGCATAGTAGTGTATATGTAGTTATCTCAAAAAAAAAAGAAAGTGGTAGTATTATACATCGAAAAAACCTAAGTAACAAGTGGTAGACGTAATCTTTATATCTCGAAAAATCTTGAAAAAATCTAAGCAGTAGTATCTTTATTTCCGAAAAATTATAACCCAAGTGATACACATCACAAAATTATGTTACCTTATCAAAAAGAAGAGTCGCACTTCAAGTGATCTATTACAATTACAAAAAAGAAATAATATCTCTTTAAATTACAGCGCCAATTACAGAGAGAACATATATATTGCCTCAAAAAATAATTGTTGCACTACTTTGAAAAATTTTTACATTGTGTCAATTAGAAAAGTATGTATGATAACAATTTTATAAGATTAAAAAATTTTATTTAAATTTAACAAGGAATACAAGATATTTAAATACAAAGTTTACATGTGTATTTTTTAGTGGTCACAAAAAATTACAGAGGTACACAGTACAAAATAAAAATATTTTATTAAAATACATAAATTTTTTTTGTAAAAAAACTTGGCGCTGCTAGACCTCGAAATTTTAAATAAATTTATCCTTTACTTAATGATAAGCCGCATTATCCGCCGTCCGCGTCGTCACCCGCACACCCATATTACTCACTCGCACATCTACGCTGATAATCATTTAATATTACTCCCATCGCATTATTTTCTGAATTATTTTTATTTATTGTTGTCCTTATTTATTTAAAATTTCGAGGTCTAGCAGCGCCAAGTTTTTTTACAAGAAAAATTTATGTATTTTAATAAAATATTTTTATTTTGTACTGTGTACCTCTGTAATTCTTTGTGACCACTAAAAAATACACATGTAAACTTTGTATTTAAATATCTTGTATTCCCTTGTTAAATTTAAATAAAATTTTTTAATCTTATAAAATTGTTATCATACATACTTTTCTAATTGACACAATGTAAAAATTTTTCAAAGTAGTGCAACAATTATTTTTTGAGGCAATATATATGTTCTCTCTGTAATTGGCGCTGTAATTTAAAGAGATATCATTTCTTTTTTGTAATTGTAATAGATCACTTGAAGCGCGACTCTTCTTTTTGATAAGGTAACATAATTTTGTGATGTGTATCACTTGGGTTATAATTTTTCGGAAATAAAGATACTACTGCTTAGATTTTTTCAAGATTTTTCGAGATATAAAGATTACGTCTACCACTTGTTACTTAGATTTTTTCGATGTATAATACTACCACTTTCTTTTTTTTTGAGATAACTACATATACACTACTATGCGTGTACTTGGCGCTCTTTTTTACCTTTTTTTTAAAAAAAGTAATTTTGTACGGATATCACGCCTTTTTGTAGTATTACGCATTTTATAAACAGTATGTACAGGGTAAAGCTATTTGGAGGTATAATACTACCACTTTGTTTTTTTCGAGGTAACAACATAACAGGGTAACAACATAATACATATACACTACTATGCGTGTACTTAGCGCCTCCTTTTACCTTTTTTTTTTAAAATGTGTATACACATAATAAAAATGCGGAATTATTTTTGTCAGACATAATTTTAATTCATCCAATTTTTATTATGTCTAGACATAATTTTAATTCGTCCAATTTTTATTATGTCTAGACATAATTTTAATTCAGCGAATTTTTATTATGTCATGACATAATTTTAATTCTGCCGCTAGGGAATTTTTAAGTCGATTCTTATGAATCAAACTTGAATTCGATGACGGGTTCCAGATAGTGCGCTCTATAGTTTTCGGTGTCCAGGTGTAATAATACGTTGAATTCGATGTCTAGGTGTCCCACGTTGCCGATGACGAGGTCCACATAGTGCGCTCCGTAGTTTTTGGTGTCTACGTGTATTAATACCTCGAATTCGATATCTACGTGTCCTACATTCAGATTTAAAGTTATTAATACACCTAGACACCAAAAACTACGAAGCGCACTATGTGGACCTCGTCATCGACAACCTGGGACACGTAGACATCAAATTCGAGGTATTATCACATCTAGACACCGAAAACTACGGAGCGCGCTATCTGGACCTCGTCATCAGCAACCTGGGACACCTAAACATCAATTTCAAGATATTAATACACGTAGACACCGACAACTACGGAGCGCACTATGTGGACCTCGTCATCGGCAACCTGGGACACCTAGACATCGAATTCAAGATATTAATACACGTAGACACCGAAAACTACGGAGCTCACTATCTAGACATTGTCATCGGCAGCCTGGGACACCTAGACATCGCATTCAACGTATTATTACACCTGGACACCGAAAACTACGAAGCGCACTATGTGGACCTCGTCATCGGAAACCTGGGACACCTAGACATCGAATTCAACGTACGATTACACCTGGACACCGAAAACTATGAAGCGCACTATCTGGATCCCGTCATCGGCAACCTGGGACACGTGGACATCGAATTCAAGGTATTAATACACGTAGACACCGAAAACTACGAAGCGCACTATGTGGACCTCGTCATCGGCAACCTGGGACACCTAGACATCGAATTCAACGTACAATTACACCTGGACACCGAAAACTATGAAGCGCACTATCTGGATCTTATCATCGGCAACCTGGAACACGTGGACATCGAATTCAAGGTATTAATACACGTAGACATCGAAAACTACGGAGCGCACTATGTGGACCTCGTCATCGGCAACCTGGGACACGTAGACATCGAATTCAACGTATTATTACACCTGGACACCGAAAACTATGAAGCGCACTATCTGGATCTTGTCATCGGTAACCTGGGACATGTGGACATCGAATTCAAGGTATTAATACACGTAAACACCGAAAACTACGGAGCGCACTATGTGGACCTCGTCATCGGCAACCTGGGACACGTAGACATCGAATTCAACGTATTATTACACCTGGACACCGAAAACTATGAAGCGCACTATCTGGACCTCGTCATCGGCAACCTGGGATACTTAGACATCGAATTCAAGCTTGATTCATAAGAATCGACTTAAAAATTTCCTAGCGGCACTTTCTGCCAAGCGTAGAGAACCTTCTTTTCCGGCAGCGGTGGTAATACGATGTAAGGATACGAAATCTCTCCAGATAAACATGAAGGAATTGACTCAATATATAAGTATATACCTAATTTACCTAAAATACCTAAATAGAAATCTTACTCTTGACCGATAAGTTTATCGACCTAATTTCGAAATACGCGCGCGATATCGAAACTGGCGATACCTGCGCCGCCAGCGTCGAAAAAGTGAAAGTAACGTTTCTGATTATGACGTCATCATACAAGAACGTCGACGTTAGAAGTAGTATCTTAAAAATAAATTTTCACATTTGGACTTTGCGTCGCAATATCTCCGCTCGTAGGGCACGTAGCGGAATATTATGAGAGAAACCTCCCCCCCTAATTGGACCCCAAGCTATCGATCAAGCCTACTTAGAACTTGATCCGTTCACTCGTTATCGAGATCTCAACATCTCGGGTACTCGCAACCCGTCGCGTCGCGTAAAAGAGTCACGGTCGGTCTCGCTCCGCGTGTACTTGGCGCGAGACACTACCGTGTCTCTTGATAAGAAACACATTGGCATTGAAAACTACGCAACCGGTTTAAAAAAAATCGGTATCGAAAAATTAACCCCACCACCAATCATATATAATTCTTTAAAATTCGGTTTATTAACAAATGAGTATAGTTCGCGGAAAACGTTACAAGAAAAAAATCGGTAACTTTCCTGTATAAAATTTTGAATTTTTTGAGAAATGTCCGTGGTTGCTCTAACTTCCGCCAATTTTGAGATAGCAGGCTATTTTACCCTTATTGCTTCCTCATAGAGGAAACTTTGTTTTCATAAACTTCTTATACTTATGGACCTTTGATCGCATTATATAAAGCTAGGTCTAATCAACTAAATTTTAAAAAATTATATATGAAATAGAGATAGAAAAGACCGAAGAAAAAATAGTTTTTTTAGTTTTTGATGCCAATGTGTTCAGAATGTTTTAAAACATCGGAAAATCGTAATTTTAAAAAATGTTGTGTGTGTGTGTGTGTGTGCCAGATTTACTGAAATTTCTATAACTCAAGAACTGATTAACCAAATCTTAAAGAATTATATATAAAATAAAGGTAGAAAAAACTGAAAAATATAATAAAAATAGAAAAACTGTTAATAATAAAGGGGTTTGTATCTAAAAAAAATCTACATGATTACCCTAATTTCCGCAAATTTTGAGATATCAAGCTTAATTTTTCTTTATGGATAGAGTATCATTAAAGGTAGGTTGGTGTTGAATTTAGCAAAGATCGGTGAAGGGGTTACCGATTTTTGCCTAAAAAGTGTACAAGTTATTCATGTAATCTTATATATGGAGTATCATTAAAGGAAGGTTGTTCTGAATTTGGCGAGGATCGGTGAAGGGATTACCGATTTCTGCTTAAAAAGTGTATAAGATGTACATGTAATTTTATATAAAGTATCAATAAAATAAGGTTGTTTTAAATTTTGCGAGGATCGGTGAAAGAGTTACCGATTTCTGCTTAAAAAATGTGTAAGTTATTTGATGGATAGAATATCATTTAAGGAAGGTATTGAATTTGGCGAGAATCGGTGAAGCAGTTACTGATTTCTGCTCAAAAAATTACATGTACAAGTTATACATGTAACTTTATATAGAGTATTATTAAAAGAAGGTTGGTATTAAATTTGACGATAATCGGTAAAAGGGTTCTTTTTTTCTTTATAAAATTTTGAATTTTTTGAGAAATGTCCGTGGTTGTTCTAACTTTCGCCAATTTTGAGATATCAGGCTATTTATAATTCTATTATATTCTTCAGTCTTTTTTATCCCTATTTCATATATAATTCTTTAAGATTTAATTGATTAGACCCAGCTTTATACGCGATAAAAGGTCCATATGCGAAGTCCATATTGGACCATGTAGCCTGAACTCCCAAAGTCAACATCGATATGATATTGCGTCGATTGTAAAACCCCACTTGTACTACTAATTGTAAGCTCTATCAATTCATAAAAAGATTAAATTTAAAATTGAAAAAAGTGTGCAAATTAGAAACTTGCACATTGCTTCCTCATCATTACAGATCGCTACCATTGCTCCTATTTTATTTTACTCATAAAGCTTCCTCTATGAGGAAGCCAAAACAAATAATTACTAATAATTATGCATCGAATAAAATACAAGCTTTCTCATAGAGGAGCTTTGTGAGCGAAATAAAATAGAAGCAATGGTATCGATCTAATGATGAGGAAGCAATGTGCAAGTTTCTAATTTGCACATTTTTTTAATTGCGGTACGATGATTTTTTACAGAGTTAAGAGCAATCAAAATTAAAATGCTTATTTCTTATTGAATCCACGATAACTTAGTAACAAAAAATCGTAGAAACATAAAACAAAACGATTTTGTAGGGAATACTTCAAGCTTTCACATTAGGAAGTCGAAAATGTTCACAGACTTTTTTTGGACACGTGACAGGCTCACAAAGTATTATAGGAAGAAAATTACCTATTTTGTCCAGCTCGTAGTTTTCTATATGTAAAAATGACCAAACTTACAGAAATTAATAGCGAATTCGGTTGGACGCACTAGTGCGCACTCAGTGCACATTAAAGCCGTCGTACACAAATCAACGTAAAGTGTATGTTTAATATAAACGTGTTAAGTCACGAAATCGTCAATATTCTTTATTATACTATTTGGTAAAATATGTATTAGGCATTTTATCAATCGAAATATTTGCATTTTACTTTAATTAAATATTAGAGATTAAATCAGTGTACAGCTTTAATGTGCACCGAGTGCGCACTGCTGTGTCAATCAAATTTGCTATAAAAAATCATAGTGACCTTTCGAAAGTAAAGATTTTAAACTTTAAAATCTTATTTTTAAACTTAAATTTCGTTTATTTATAATATAGTTACTGCTTGAATTTTGCCTATTTTTTAAGAAAAATTAAGTGTTTCTCTAATTCTTGTGAGGAGTTTATTTTAAAACATTTCAATTAATTACAAAAGTACATGTTTAACATGATATTGAATTAGAATTCTGATCTCTTTCTCAAACTTGATTAGTTTTATCATCTAATCTTTAAATCTTGTCTGTATTTTGAAGATATTCTATCACCTTACTTATCACAATGATAAATGTATTTTCGTATTGCAAAGAACAGAAAATAGTGAAATTTTAAGATCAGTTAAAATTTCACTATTATTTAGCTTAAATTTCATATAAAGTATTGAATCAACTATTTTTGGAACATAATTTATTTACAGAAGAATTATATAACGATTTTAATGACGTTTGCAGATGGGAGCATTCAGAAAACTTATATGTAATACGATTTGGTAAAAAAAAGACAATTCATGAATTTAAAAAGGAAAAACTTGTCACTATTAGCACAATTGATGAAGAATTTGCGTATTTGACGGGCCATGTCGTTAATGAAAAAAATTTATTTCCTGCTATGGGGTATCTTTTTCATATCTGGGAAATGGTCGCATCGAGTGGCATCTTAAAAACTCAAGAATATATCAATACACCAATTGTATTTGAAAACGTTAATTTTATTCGTGCTACAGTACTATCACAACAAAATGAGATCGAATTAACTCTTTCGATCCAAGAAGGTAATATTATTACGTAAAAAGTTAATTTTTTTATGTAGATTATGCCGTTTTTACGACGCAATATGTCTAGTATACAGAGAAAATATATTAGAACAACTAATCCTAACACGGAATCTCTCTTTCTCCGAGTTAACTGCAACTTGTTTCAGAAAGCTTTCCGAAAGATAACTTGGAAATTAATATTGAAATGTAACATTAAAATCATTCAGAAGTATTTCTGAAACGTTTCATCGAAATTATTTATGACCTTTTTCACTGAAATATTTCTGAAATATTACGAAACATTTCAGAAAAATATTTCGCACGTAATGTCTAAAATACATATTATTGAAAGCTTTCCGAAAGATAATTTGGACAATAATATTGAAATGTAACATTGAAATTATTTAGAAGTATTTCGGAAACGTTTCTTCGAAATCATTTATAACCCTTTTCACTGAAATATTTCTGAAATATTACGAAACATTTTAAATGAGTATTTCTGAAACGTTTCATCGAAATCATTTATGACCCTTTTCACTGAAATATTTCTGAAATATTACGAAACATTTCAGAGAAATATTTTGCACGTAATGTCTAAAATACATATCATTGAAAGCTTTCCGAAAGATAACTTGGACAATAATATTGAAATGTAACATTAAAATTATTCAGAAGTATTTCTGAAACGTTTCATCGAAATTATTTATAACCCTTTTCACTAAAATATTTCTGAAATATTACGAAACATTTTAAAGAAACATTTTAAAGAAATATTTCGTACGTAATGTCTAAAATACGTATCATTGAAAGCTTTCCGAAAGATAACTTGGAATATAATATTGAAATGTAACATTGAAATTATTTAGAAGTAAAGACGGAGAAGTAAAAACTTGAATTGCCAGTGAATAATTAACAATTAGCAAAAGAATTATGTTCGACCCAACTGGCAAATTTTATTGTTCACAAAACGCTACGTTTCGACCGCAGATTTCGGTCCTTTTCAAACATATAGAAACTCACAAATATTAATTATTAGTCAGACATAATGTCCAAACTACGCCGAATCTAAAAACTAAACATAAAAAATTGTGGCACGCAACAATATAAGTATAAGTCCAAAAATAATTATATAAATCAAAACTTACATACTTGTGCGTTAAATTCACAGAAGTAAAATAATACAATTTAAACGGCATTTTCGTTATTCGTTTATGTCGAAGGGCATGTAAGAGCCGTGCGGTGGTAAAATTTTAACTGACGAGAACAGACAAGTAATAAACAAACCAATGACGTCAATATTAAAAGCCAGAGCGTGGAGAGGGAAACAGAGAAGAAGGAGATAGAATTACGTTTCTTTTATGATATGTTCGTAGAGAGCGTTAAGATTCTCCGTGTCCTTTTGTAAATTAATGGTGTCATCAAATTTTTTAATAAAAAACATCTCCGCTTAACTACAGAATGCTTACTCGCCGGTTTTCTGATATCGTTCTAGTGTTCTTTGAGACGTGTGCACAAATGTCTTTTTGTCTGCCCAATATACGTAGCATTGCAATCTTTACATCTCTACGAACATATCATAAAAGAAACGTAATTCTATCTCCTTCTTCTCTGTTTCCCTCTCTACGCCCTGGCTTTTAATATTGACGTCGTTGGTTTGTTTATTACTTGTCTGTTCTCGTCAGTTAAAATTTTACCACCGCACGGCTCTTACATGCCCTTCGACATAAACGAATAACGAAAATGCCGTTTAAATTGTATTATTTTACTTCTGTGAATTTAACGCACAAATATGTAAGTTTTGATTTATATAATTATTTTTGGACTTATACTTATATTGTTGCGTGCCACAATTTTTTATGTTTAGTTTTTAGATTCGGCGTAGTTTGGACATTATGTTTGACTAATAATTAATATTTGTGAGTTTCTATATGTTTGAAAAGGACCGAAATCTGCGGTCGAAACGTAGCGTTTTGTGAACAATAAAATTTGCCAGTTGGGTCAAACATAATTCTTTTGCTAATTATTCAAAAGTATTTCTGAAACATTTCATCAAAATCATATATCATTGAAAGCTTTCCAAAAGATAACTTGGAAATTAATATTGAAATGTAACATTGAAATCATTCAAAAGTATTTCTGAAACGTTTCATCGAAATCATTTATGACTCTTTTCACTGAAATATTTCTGAAATATTACAAAACATTTCAGAGAAATATGCAACGACGCCGCTAGGCGGCGCATAATGGTAAGATTAACTCGCAAGTAAATTTCAGTTGGGATCTAATATAAGCAGGCCTCCGGCGAAGCAAAATCATGACTATAATCAAGAATATGATTTATAAAAGACAGGAAATTGTTCCGGATTACCCTATACAGCCCTATACAGAGTGATCCGGAACAATTTGATTTTGATATGAGAAAAAAAGTATCTGAAATATTTTCCATATATTTCTGAAACATTTCAGAGATATTTCCGAAGCATTTCAAAGATATTTCTAAAGCATTTCAGAGATATTTCTGAATTATTTCAGAAATATTTCTGAAGCATTTCAGAGATATTTCTGAATTATTTCAAAAATATTTCTGAAGCATTTCAGAGATATTTCTTAGGCATTTCAGAGATATTTCTTAAGCATTTCAGAAATATTTCTGAAGCATTTCAGAATTATTTCAGAAATATTTCTGAGATTTCAGAAACATTTCTGAAATCTCAGCTTGGCGGACATTTTATCTTTCTGAAACATATCTGAAACATGTCTGAAATGTTTTTTTAAAAAATTTAATATTTCATTGACAGTTTTTTGAAAGCTTTCTGAAATATTTCGGTGCTGTGTGGGTGCTTCTGTAAGTTACTCAGCCCTATATGTCAATATATTCTCGTTCACTTAATTTATTATAATTAATAATATGCTTCAATGTTTATCACATGCTATGTATAACAAATTTATATTTATATCTAGGCAGCAACAGGTTTGAAATAATCGAAGGAGATAATACTGTTGTTACTGGAATAGTACGAGTTCCAACCAATATTGCAAATGAAAAGACATCTGCTCATCTTGCTGAATGTGTCGATGATGAAGAAGAAATGAATACAAAAGACATCTACAAGGAATTAAGGCTTCGCGGTTATCAGTATGCCGGCGAATTTCGTGGATTAAAAAGTGCATCTGTCACGGGATCAAACGGCCATATCGCATGGACATCTAATTGGGTGGCATTTATGGACAATATGTTACAGATGATGATTTTAGGACAGAAGTCAAGAAGCCTTTTTGTTCCAACAAGAATTCGCAAACTGACTATCGATCCGAAATATCATATACAGCTAATTCAGGATTATCCAACCGAAGATAGACGTAAGTAAAACAAGTGATATAATGCGGCCAATTGCTTGACAAATCAATTTTATTTGTTACGTTGCAGAATTTTCTGTTCGTCATTACAAACCTCTAGACGTCATAATATCCGGAGGAATAGAAATTTGTGGCATTGTGGCTACACCTATATCTCGTCGACAAAGAGCGGTTAATACCATTCTTGAAGAATACAAATTTGTTGCTCATCGTGATTTAGGAACAATGTCGTTACAAGATGCAATAAGAATGTCGACGCACATTGCACTCGAGTGCTGCAATATGATAAATGTAGAAATTATCGAATTTGTCGATGATAATGACAAAGTGGCACCAGAAGATTTAAATTCCCCACTTGTTAATAAAATCTTAAATAATTTGCCTCAGATTCGACATCACACCAGACTCGTGACGACCTACGAGAAATTCCCAAATATCTCTTTGCCCAACAATGTTTCTACCACGGAGATTACTAAGTTATCGAAAGACGAGAATTATTTGATGGTCATTGGTTTTGATATTTTGACAAAAAATAGCAAAATATTATATAAGCAATTGTTATCTCTGTTAATGCCGCAGGGTTTTCTACTAACTCTAGAGAAATCCGGTACAATTTATGATTATTCGTGCTTGAAAACATATAAGTTGGATATTATATTAGAAAAACAAATAAATGGAAAGACACTTTTACTTCTAAGAAAAACGCAAAATATTGCGAAAAATCTGCAAATTGTACATATAAACAATTATGAGTTTGCATGGGTAGATGAACTAAAATCAATCATGAATATACAAAATAAAACTGGTATAGATACGAAAATAATACTTGTCGCGGAAGAAGATTTTGAATGCGGACTACTCGGTTTTATTAATTGTTTGCGAAAAGAATCAGGTGGTGAAATACTTAGATGCGTGTTTATTCAAGATGACAATGCGCCTGTTTTTTCCTTGCAAGAACCATTGTACATGAAGCAGCTGCAACTGGACCTACCTATCAACGTTTTACGTTTGGGTAACCTTTGGGGATCCTACAGACATTTTCCATTATCATCATTGGAACCAAAATTTGTAGACAGCGCTTACGTTAAACAGATGGTGTGTCAAAAAATTCTATTGTAAATTTTATTATTAGATTGTAATCATTTACGTTTTTTTGTAATAGGTGCAAGGAGATTTGAGTACTCTCTGCTGGGTACAGAAAAGATTGTCTTCCTACATTAAGCGTGAGGACATTGTTAATGTAATTTATGCGCCTCTCAATTTTAAAGATATTATGTTGGCTACTAGTAGAATCACCGCCGACTCGATCGGATTATTTGAACGCAAATCTAGTTATTTAGATAGTCCCATTGGATTGGAATTTGTTGGGTTTAATACGCGTGGACGCAGAGTAATGGGAATGTGCTCATACGGGTAAAAAAAATGATGACTGTCTCTATCAATAATCACTAAATAAAGAAAACTATTTACATTTATCAGCAGTATTAATTTAATATTTGATATAATCTCAATTTTATCAGATTAAATTTGATTTTAAGGTAGTTGTTTCGCAAATTGCAAATAACAAAAAAATTTTTGAAAAATAATTATACGTTAATAAATGTGGAATCTATACATTTGTACAATTTAAAAGTAATTGATCATTCCAAACGTGAGATAATCGCTATCAAAAATTGCATCTTTTTCCATGCATTGCATGCACAAAGCATAAGAAAACCTCGTATTTTAAATTTTAATAATTAGAACGAATAACAAGAAATTGATGAAAAACGGATATAGTAGAAGAACATTTTAGAAGTATTACAAAAAAAACTGAAATTATTTTGACTGTTTAAATTTAAAAATACTATACTATAATAAATAGACCACGATTTTCACGATTATTCGCTGTAAAGAAACGACTGGAAGGAAAAAACAAATAGAATTGTCTTTTGTTCTATGTGTGAGAGACAGAATTATCCAAAAGTTTTCAGCCTGTAACCGTAGGTAGTCGGATGTTTTGAAGTAGATTCAAAGCGCTTTAAAGTATAAAATTTTGGATTGTATTGTCGCGAGACAACTACCTTAAATAAAAAACATGCTTTAGATCAAATAAAAAATAAAAAAACTGCTACATTTCAAACTTATATACTTTGTGAAATATAACACCTTACCGTACTATATGCTTTAAAGATATGCAGAAGTTATCAAATAAGTATGAAGAAATAATATAAATAGTTGTATTTCAAAACCCTTAAAAAATTGACAAATTATTAGAAGAATAAAAGAATAAAAAAATAGAAAAATAGAAATTTCTCTAAAATGTGGCACTTAAAAATTTCAAAAATTCTCAAAAGTTTAAGTATGACAGAATGAACAACAAAAGTCTACAGTACGACAAGGCGTTTTATATTGTGATTACTAATTATATAATGATTACTACATAACTTTTACGAGACATACGCGCTCAAATTATATATTTTCAAAAATTAATATGTTTAGAGGAATGACAAACATTTGCGTGCCCGACGAATACCTTAGTTGGAATGTACCCGACAAATGGACAATGGAAGATGCAGCAACGGTTCCGTGTGTGTACACCACGTGCTATGACGCCTTGTATATAAAGGGTAAAATGAAAAAAGGAGACAAAATTTTGATCCATTCGGGTACTGGAGGTATTGGTCAAGCCGCGATCCATCTTGCGCTTCACGAAGGTTGTGAAGTGTTTACAACAGTTGGAACTGTCAAAAAACGACAATTTATAAGAGAAACGTTTCCCTTTATTCCCGAAGATCATATCGGAAACTCGCGAGATACAAGCTTTGAACAAATGATTATGCAGCGCACAGGAAGTCGTGGAGTGGATATCGTATTGAATTCCTTAGCTGAAGAAAAATTACAAGCATCTGTTCGTTGTCTAGCAAATGGTGGCCGTTTTCTGGAAATTGGGAAATTTGATATGGTTTCTAATAATTCATTGGAATTGTTTGCTTTCTCTAAAGGCATTAGTTTCTATGGTATTTTATTAGATAAATTATATTTATCAAGTTTAGAACGAAAGATAACGCTGTCGAAAAAAATAGCGGAAGGTTTAGAAAACGGCGCTATTAAACCGCTGTGTAGAAAAGTCTTTAAAAGAAATGAAATAGAAGCTGCCTTTAGATATATGGCCGCTGGTAAACATATTGGTAAGGTAAGAGAATTTCTTAATAAACATATCTATATGTAGAGATATGTAATTATGACACGTAATTATACACAATATTTGTTTATGTCAAATTAGAGACATTCCAAATGCAGGTATAGTTAACCCTAGCTAGCCACACTTATTTTCGAGTCCTTAATTAGCCACTCTCCGGTCCGTGAGACCGCTCGACTTTGTCGCACTGTCATTTTCATTCTAATTAATATTTTCAAGCTTGTACTGTAGAAATTGGAAATACAAACTCTGAATAAAATGTTTATGATAATATCAGGTCAAGAAAATAATTGGAATTTGAACTGAACTTTACAAGGAAACTAGAAAATTACGTTATTATTATGTGAAAACTAGAAAAACGTTCAGTGGTCTACTGAACCGGAATGTGGCGAGCTAGGGTTAAATTATATAGATAGAGATAGGGAAGGAGAAAGGAGGAAAGAAAGAGAGAGAGAGAGAGAGAAAGAGAAAAAAAGAGTATGTTAATTTCTTCATCAATTAATCTGTGAAGAAAGAAAAAATTTTTTTAAAATACAACCTTTAATCTATCTTTATTCTTAAAATTATTTGAACATGAATGTCGACAACATTGGACATTTCTTTTACTTTGGATCTTTTTTTCCTTTCATTGTTGTGTTAAACTTACACGTGACATATTTTCTTCAGACACTTTAGATCATCTTATTTTTGCTTCCTAACATCGAATAAGCAAAAATCACAATTTATTTTGTCTAATGACTAAGTAATTCAACGTGTCAAAATTAATTTAATTGCTTTAATAATTTATAATTTTATAATAAAAACTATATGTGTGTTTTTTCTTATCATCTTGTGTGACCTCATATTTGTGTAATGTATCTTTGTTAGTGTTTCAGTTTTTATTTAATTTAAAATGTATTATTTATATTATTCTCGTGTATATTCGTGGAAAATATTATGGTAGACTAATTCAATCAATTAATTATTAAACTTATTCTTGCACAGGAGTATGTATAAAAAAGTGGTCGATTTTTACTCTTAAGTCGACATATAAAATTTGCATGGTTATAGTTTTTTGGCTGTAGAATCACGTGGTGATATCCGTTTGCTATCAAAGTATGGAGAAAATGGGTAAAAACCCCAAAGAGATAAGCAATTTATGACCTCCATTATTGTCTCTAAATACAGCATGATTTGTCACAAAATGTTTTGATAGCAAACGGATATCACCACATAATTCTACGGCAAAAAATAATATAAAAAAAACCATGCAAATTTTACATATACCGGATTAGGAGCAAAAATCGGCCACTTTTTAACATAGATCCTTTCAATTTAGTGTTGGAAAAGACTTACAATTAGTAAAGTCAAAACATTTACTTTATATCTATTCTAATTATAAATAAAGTTGTATACGCGGAAAAAAAAACGATATGATTCTCAGATGCATAATTGTGATTGCCACTACCACAATAAATAGTAATATTTGGGGCAGCCATATCTGTGGTTGTTGCACCCAAATTGATGCGGTCATGTTGCCAAAGTTGAGATCACTACACTGGCGCAGTGGTGCGGCAACTATGACATGGTTGAGACAACCATAGAGAATGGATGATCCAGCGCTGGCGCGGTGGTGCGACAACTATGATATGGTTGTCACAACCACGGGTTTAGCTACGGAGAAGTAGTAGAGGCAACTATATGCATTTGGTACACATAAACATGTTGAGGCACAAAACAATGTAGATGTCCCAACAATTCATAAGTCAATTTAATTTTAATTGTTTCAACCTCAGCCGTTTTTTCCATGTACTAGTATAATATCTTGTATTTATTTTCGTATCGTTAGCCCATTATTCACTCATATGGCTTTGCATAAAACAAACCTAATATTTCAATAATTACTAATTTGATTTGTCTATTAGAATTTAGTTAAAGGACAAACATTACTAAACATTTTTATTTTGTTATTAACAAATTTGTTATTAACTTATTAATTACTTACAAGAATATTAAACATTTTCGCATTATCATTGTGTACTCTTCACTGCCGGTAAAACCTACAATAATTATAATATAAATGTTACTCTTCACAATAATAAATTTAAATCATAAAATGCAATGTTAAAATTTATAATAAAATTTATGATAAAATATACAAAATACCAATAATAAAATAAAAGAAGAAATCTTTATTACTTATAATTTATTGTTTTGTGTAATGATTGTATCTTTAACTACTTGTTCGTAGATAATAATAAAAATTCGGGAAGAAAATGAGCCTTTGGATGCTCCACTACTCGCTCATCCACGATATTATTGTCTGGATCATAAATGCTACGTGATTTTGGGTGGACTAGGTGGTTTCGGTTTAGAGCTAGCAGATTGGTTGACTCTTCGAGGTGCGAAAAATCTGGTATTGACATCACGAACCGGGATTAGAACAGGTTATCAACAATCAAGAATAAAGCTATGGCGATCTTACGGTGTGGATATACAGATCGTTACAATCGATGATAATTTGAAACATAAAGACTGTGAATCTATATTAAAATTTGCTGAGGAAAGAGCACCAGTGGATGCCATATTTAATCTTGCAGTTGTTTTAAAAGATTGTATATTTCAAAATCAATCATCACAAACGTTCGAGGATTCTTTCAAATCAAAAGCGTGGATGACAAAGAAAATGGACGAATTGTCGAGAACGATTTGTCCACAACTTCGTCATTTTGTCGTTTTTTCCTCCGTCTCATGTGGAAGAGGAAATGCAGGCCAAACGAATTATGGAATGGCTAATTCCGTAATGGAGAGAATCTGTGAGAAGAGGATGAAAGAAGGATTACACGGTTTGGCAATACAATGGGGTGCTGTTGGTGATGTCGGACTCGTAGCAGATATGCAAGAAGAAAATAAGGAATTGGTTATTGGAGGTACATTGCAACAACGAATATCTTCTTGTTTGAATACATTAGAAGTATTCCTGCTACAAGACCGCCCTGTCGTAAGCAGTATGGTTGTTACTGAAAAAGCAAAAATTGGCGGATCAATGAATATTAATGAAACAGTTGCTCATATCATGGGTAAGCAGTTTTATATAAATAAGCTAAGTAATGAAGAAAACTAAATATAATGCCATGAAATAGAAATAAAATCAAAATGTTACTCCAAGTGTATTTATTGGAATAAGTATAAGGGGAGACTGGGGCTATATATATTTGGTACACTTTTTCTTAAAAATTTTTTTACACGTAACTAATAAATGGAATACACAAGCCGCAAAAGAATTTTTCAATAGCCGCATGCTTATACAGCACAAAAATTATTTTTTTAACTGAATAGTATAGGGTAACTCCGGTATATACGCCGCAATTAATGGAAACTTAATTTATCGAGTACTATTTACTAAGGCAAATGAATTATACTAATAAAAACTTTATACTGTCTACTACTATAAAAAAAATTAGAATTATAAAATATTCATTCTTTGTATTTAATACAAAAAAACTTTTAGAAATCCTTGCATTTTTGCCATATATCCTATATGGGTGGGATATATAACATTCATGGGTAAAATATATAAAAAATTACAATTATTGTTTATAAATAAGACAGTAAAATGTCTTAATAAGTTATAAAATGTTTGTAAGAAATTAACTAAGATGTAAGAATAAAGATTTCTAATCTTGTGAGCCTTTATTATTATATTTCTTCGCGGGCTTAAACATGCGTTTCTTCAAGTTTATTATTATTAACCGGTTATTGCGACAAATATTACCACATGCCTCGGTAGTCGAATTGGTACGACGCCCTTTACGGAATGAGGGAGGTACCAGGTTCGAATCCTGGCTGAGGTAATATTTTTCGCAATAAATTCTTTACAGTTTTTTAAATAATTAAATGGCGTCGATTTAATTCCGGGGAGGGAAGGGTATTAATGTTCCAACGATAGCTGTCAAGTCCGACAAATAATCGGCGCGCAGTTTATTAATGTCGGAATATATGTATATGTACATGTACATTTACTTAAAATATAGAATATATGAACACCAACAGCTTGTTGCGGCTCAACGCTTCATTTTCTTCAATTAAATATAAAATTGATTTAATTATATAATTCTTACTTTATTTCAAAACAGGGTTGAAGAACATAAACGCAGTGCCATTAAATGTACCATTGGCCGAAATGGGTATGGATTCGATGATGGCAGTTGAAATTAAACAAATGTTGGAAAGAGAGTTTGATATTTCCTTGACAGCGCAAGATATTAGAACTCTAAATTTCGCTAAACTTAAACAAATGACAAATACAACTGAACCAGGAAAGATACACAATACAAACAAAATTAATGAAGATTTTAACGTGCTGATTCAAAAAATGAAGAATTCAGACTTTGTTCCAGATATTCTTGTAGAACTTGCTACAAAAAAAGAGGTTGGTAAGGGCAATGTTTTTCTCTTATCAGGAATTGAAGGATGTTCAGGTGTATATAAATCTATAGCATCAAGAATTAAATCTTCGGCAACGTGTTTGCAACATGGTGTACTTAATATTCCCGACGAAAGTCATTCAGTGATGAAGTCCGCCACTTATTTGCTACCTGTAAGAAGATTAACGTTACTTATAAAATATATATTTTAACTATTTTTAAATAATTTATATATATATAAATAATATCTAACAATTACAAGTCTTTTATATTACTACAGCTTACAACTTACATAAACAATCATATTTATTTTCTTAGCATGTATTGAAGAAGATAAAAGATCAAAGAGAATTTCTTATAGTGGGTTATTCGTTTGGATCCTTAATTGCCATCGAATTAGCAAGATTATTAGAAGCTAAGGATTTCTCAGGACGGTTAATACTAATAGACGGAGCTCCTGATCAAATAAAAGTTTTGATTAATCAATATTTTCAATGTGCTTCACCAGAAGAGTTACAAAATACAGTTTTCCTTAGTTTATTGAAAATGTACGCTACAATTAACGAGGAAACGGTTAGTAAATTTTAAAAAATATATTTTGTGCATCATAATTCTTATTTTGCTCTTCGACTTTTATTACACGGAGAAATAGGATGTGCGTTTGATTCAAATTACAATAAGAACTAATGTGATTCATGTGATTATACATGTATTACGTTTTCTACTTTTATCTTTTTTTATCGCTCTTTATATGCTATCTTATTACACTGAAGATAGTTTGATCACAGACTGAAACGTATGTTAAAGTATTATTGTAATTAAAAATTGCAAGCTGTTGTGGCTTTTTTATGACATTTTTTAATGTGGAGATTTAGAAATTTTAATAAAATAAACAAGAATATTAATTAACAGATTTTACCCTTGTTCGAAAATTCAATAAATCTTTTGTATCACTGATAAAACGTAGATGTTATTTTAGCACATATTTATTATTATTAAACATACAAAATGCAAAATTTTCTTATTTACAGCTTGCGTTAGAGTTGAATAAATGTAACACTATAGACGAAAAATTAAAAATATTTCATGCTTACTTCCCGAACGATGTAAATGTATTGACCATCAAAAATCAAAAACTGATATATTTTACCATTTACAATCATATAATCGCTATACAGGATTATGATATTTCCTCATTACCTCGCCTTAAATCACCCATAACGTTACTAAAACCCACTTTTCCGATTGCCCATTATACTGAAGAGGATTATGGTCTACATAAGGTAAATCTAATTTGGTTAGATATTTTTGAAATAAAACTATAATTTTTTAAAAATAACAAAAAGTTTTGTAACAAAAATATAATTTATTTTTAGGTTACCGAAGGTAAAGTGCAAATTTATTATGTGGAAGGTAATCATATCACAATGATGGACAAAGACAAAATCATATCAGCTATTAACGAAGAATGGATAGAAGATAATCTAAAACAATAAATGCATGTATACTTTATTAAGATGTAGTAACATAACACAATATATACATCTAACATATGATATTATATATAATATACAGACAGCACCATGTCCAAAATCGGGACATAAAATGTCTTTTAGATATCATTTTGTAAGACGTTTAAAAGATGTCTAAAAAATTTTAGACGCCCTATGTCCTGCTTCTGGACATGCGTGCTGTCTGAGATACATTTAGTAAAATATACATTTTTTAATTTGCTATATTTAAATTAACATAATACAATAATAAATTTATATATATATTTAGTATTTTATTACTTTATATACATTATACTTTATATATAGGTATACATATATCATATGTTATGTATAACATTTTAAGATAATATATATTATGTTAACACGTCTAAAAAAAAATACATACGGGGTGCGAGAAAAGTCTGGAAACGGTCAAATATCTCGAAAACAAAACGTTTCTGAGAAAAATGTTTCGAACCAAAGTTGTAGGGTTTTAAAAGTTCTATTCAATGATCATATCCGTTTGACCTTGAGTAGAGGCGTCAAGGCGAGGTCAAGACCAACCTAATTTTTTTAAATGGTACACCCCATTTTTTATGACACAGTATTAAAGGTGGCAGCGAGACGTTTCCAAAACACTACTTGAAAACCTATTTTCGTTGAGAATTGTCTGAGTTATGAGCTTTAGAATTTACGGTGCCGCCAGCATTAGTATTATCCAAGATGTACCGCGTGGAGGTTGCATGGTCGGACTTTACACCCCTGTGTGTGTGTGTGTGTGTGTGTGTGTGTGTGTGTGTGTGTGTGTGTGTGTGTCAGCAGAGATAAGGACCCCGCGGTTCGTCACTCCCGCAGTATTTAATGACTCCAAACCCTTAAATACTGCGGGAGTGACGAACCGCGGGGTCCTTATCTCTGCTGACACACACACACACACACACACCCCGAGCAGAGAAGGTTTGGAGTCATTAAATACTGTGGGAGTGACGAACCGCGGGGTCCTTATCTCTGCTGACACACACACACACACACACACACACACACACACACACACACACAGGGGTGTAAAGTCCGACCATGCAACCTCCACGCGGTACATCCTGGATAATACTAATGCTGGCGGCACCGTAAATTCTAAAGCTCATAACTCAGGCAATTCTCAACGAAAATAGGTTTTCAAGTAGTGTTTTGGAAACGTCTCGCTGCCACCTTTAATACTGTGTCATAAAAAATGGGGTGTTCCATTTAAAAAAATTAGGTTGGTCTTGACCTCGCCTTGACGCCTCCACTCAAGGTCAAACGGATATGATCATTGAATAGAACTTTTAAAACCCTACAACTTTGGTTCGAAACATTTTTCTCAGAAACGTTTTGTTTTCGAGATATTTGACCGTTTCCAGACTTTTCTCGCACCCTGTATGTATTTAATGTTAAAATATTTTAATTATATATTTATATGTTGGGGTATATAGAGGAAAAATAATCAGTTCAACTATTCGTACATACAGTTTATTACAAGGAAAATAATATAAGACATATAAGTCATATATAACTTAATTTATCGAGTCTATTTACTATGTTTAAGGAAAATGAATTATACCAATAAAAACTTTATATTATTGTCTACTACTATTGTTGCGTATTTATGTACGCGAGACTTATGCCTCTTCCACGCGTGCCCGAGGTTATGAATGCACAGGAGCGACGTGGTCGAGATAGATAGACCTAGATAGACTGAGCTTCTCTAGTTTAAGTTAATGCTGCCTTTGACGAATGATACTTGGAGACTATTTGTGTGGTATAAGCTTATTTATTTCGTGGAAAAACGCTGACCGTAACCTGTGCGGTCTTTACTGCACGACTGCTATGCGGACAATACTACGCCTTTCTTGGCGGTAACGCAGCGTACATTAACCAATGGCAACGACGGACCGCTCCGCGACCAATAGCAGGACTCGACGAATCGGATACGCGACTGCGGATAGGCGCGACACATGAAAAGGTCCGGACGACCGACCTAGCAATTCTTTACGATACAACGCCGCCCGCCTTGAAAGATCCTTCTTTCAATGAACTAAAAGTGATGCAAATTGCACATTGCTAAATGAGTATTTAATGCTATAAATATAAACGCCGGTATAACTTATATGCTAAGTATAAAACTAGACTTAAATGTAACGCTTGACTTGCGAAAGTAGATTGCATGTAACAATAAAAACGAAATTAATGCTCAGTGTCCGACGTTTCGATCGGTAATATCGCTGATCTCGACAGAGGCCTTGTAAAGGAACCCTTAGCCGTTTTTACAGTAGCCGTTTGGCTAACTTCGTCCGCCCCTGTATGAACTTCCTGAATTCGATCTAGTAACCAATAAAGCGGAGGTAAATCTTGCTGCTTGACCAGCACGAGTTGACCGACCGTTAGCTGAGTGCCTTTTTTGATTCTCCATTTTGAACGCGGAGATATTCGGAACTCCACCGACGCCAGAAATGCTGTCTTAACTGTTCTACATGTTGCCCATATCGCACTAATCTTTTTTCGCTTACATCATTTAAATCATGGCAAGAGAGACTATTCATAGTAGTGCCCACTAAAAAGTGACCTGGACTTAAAAACGCTAAATCATTTGAATCCGCGCTAAGTGCTGTGAGAGGTGGCGAGTTCAAGATCGCCTCTATTTCGTATAGTAGAGTCACCATTTATTCAAAGGTCAAGTGAGTTGACCTTCCTACTATTCTGTTCATATGATACTTTGCGGATTTTACTGCTGCCTCCCACAAACCGCTGAAATGAGGTGCGTTAGGAGGTATAAAAGTCCAAAAAGTTTGCTGATCGCGAAGGAATTGTTTCACATCGTCTTGAACTTGCTCCTTGTTTAGAAAATCAAAAAGCTCATCACGAAGTTGATTTTGCGCGCCGACGAATGTGGTCCCATTGTCAGAATACATGCATGAAGGTTTACCTCTGCGCGATATGAAATGCTTAAGGGGATCCTGCAGTGACTGGCGAACTTCCTCGATGTCGATAATGTCAACCTTTCTAATTTTGTTTTCCCTATATCTGTCTTTGTCTAACGAAATGACATCTGTCCTTTTTTCGATTGCTCGCCATCTCTCGCAAGATCCGGCAACTACTGTTGCTGCTCTTCTTGTCATTTGCATCCGTATTTGCATTACTAAAATAATTTTTCGATGGATCTTTTTTTGTACGCATTGAATCTTACTTCTACTTGCACGATATTATTCCTACATGTTTTCCCAAGGGCAGATGATAAAAATTATGTATGTATAAACTGCAGAATTTTTGTTTTAAGCAAATATTGTCGTCAGGTGACAGCTGCGTATGTGCCCAAATAAGTAACATTTTTAATTTTTTGGCGTTTTTGATATAAAATCGCGTTTTCTGCCCTAGATTTTTGTGCGTACTTTAATTCTAGACCAAAAACTTGCAATTCTGTAAAGCCAATTAAAAGATCCATCGAAAAACGATAATGTCGGTAAATCATACGGCTGCAGGATCCCCTTAAGCGCGGCTACGAATGTATCGGACGTTAAATCGCTCACTAACTCTATATGTATAGCTTTGGTGGCAAAGCACACAAATATAGCTACGTACGCCTTGCGATTTCGCGCGTTTCGTCGTTTACCTTCCCGCAAGATCATTGGACTGGCATAGTCAACGTCTGTATGGGAGAATGTCTCGCAACTATAACACGACCGGTGAGCAATGAGCCCATTACTGCCTCGGAAATAACTGGTTTGACCTTGAAACATTTCACGCATTTTGAGATTACCTTCCGAGTAATGGATCGCAAAGATAAGGGCCAAAATTGTTGTCTGACTGCAGCCATGGTGGCCTGAGTTCCCGCGTGCATATTTCGCTCGTGCTCCCGTGTTATGATTCGCTTTGTTAATTCGTGATCACGCGACAAGAGTATCGGATAACATGCACTAAAGGGTAAATCTGAATCTTTTACCCTGCCCCCCACGCGAATGAGTCCGCGGTCGTCCATGAACGGGGACAATTACAAAACTCTACTGGATGCATTGACAGCTTCACCGTTCCTTAATGTTGTGTATTTTTCAAGAAAGAAACGCTGTTGTACCGCTTTACATGCTAGATACAATTATGCTGCAGATGTCTCTTCGTGCGATACAAATAGAGTTGGTGGCTTTGAATGTGATTTTAGCATTCTTATACAGTAAGCTATGACGCGACACGCCTTGTCCAAGTTGGAATGCTTGCTTATTATTTCGTTGACTATGCTGCAGTCAATTGTGACGACGACGGCGCAGACTTTTTGCAACTCTGGCATGCCGTCGTCAAGTCGAAGAAAATCGTTGAGTGATCCTCATCGAGCTGCAGAAAGGCAGGGCCCTGCCACCAAGCCATGGAATTAATTAACTCGTACGGGTCGAGGCCCCGTGACAGCATGTCAGCTGGGTTCTGAGCCGAGGGAACGTGACGCCAAATTTTTGGCTCAGTTAACCGCTGAATTTCGCCTACTCTGTTTGCTACGAATGTTGACCATTTCCGAGATGATGATAAGATCCAATTCAGGGTTATTGTAAAGCCTGACCAGAAGTGTTTCTGAAACTCAGTTAAATCTATTAAACTTATAAGGCTCTCGTGATTAAATCAATTAAATGGAAAGAGGCAATATAAGCCGGCGCGGTAAATAGGGCGCAAGTTGTATATATTTCTTAATCGTCAATACATAAAAGATTCGCGAACGTTTCGACCATTCTTTGTGGTCATCTTCAGCGCAATGTGTAGTCACAAGAAATTAAATTCAAACATACCGCAACGCGGCTATTATATTATATACTCGCACGTTCTTTTCCCCATGCGAACACTCTGGTGTGTGTGTGCTACTCTGCAGGCAAGCAACCTTGAAATCCATTCCAAGTTGGAAGGCCAGGAGGACCATGTTGCATTTGACATTTCATTATATTACAGGATATATGCGTACATACGGAGCAGCACACTAAATTTACGGTTCATATCGGTATGAAATTGAACACTGTGAGTTACTTACAATGAAATCTGCTCCTAACAGTATAGCGCACGAATTGAGAGACCAAACGCAAGTTATCTCGACAACGCTTCGAGAGATAATGACCGATCTAATGTGTTTCGTCTATTTCGAGATTGAGAGATCAATGTCTGACAATACTCGGTAATAAACAATAATAATATCGGTGCCAAACAATAATAATTACGGCAACGCTATAGTCAGAGAAACCTTGTAACCGCGGTAACCGTCCATGTATAATACAGATACAAATTCCAAAAATTAAAAATTAAGCGTGGTAGAAACCGACCGTGGAGCTCTCAAATTTTTGGAAGCCCCTCAATCAAGTCGAGATAATTTTCGGGTAAATCCTCGGTATCCGTCTGCATATTCAGGCCATTCTTTTGTCTTTTGATAAATATCATTTCCGAAATCAACCGTTTACCAATATATGGTTCGCTGTCTAAAATTTCAATTGCATTCCACTCAAATTCATGACCGGACTCTAATCTATGCTCTGTGATTACCGAGCGGCTGGCTGTGTTTCTTCTTATGTGGGCCTGATGTTCTTTGCAGTTACCTACCAGTCTGACCCACATACGAAGCATCACAGCCACCACAATTAATCTTATATACGACGTTGTTGTGTGTAAATTTCGGAAGGGCGTCGTCCTTGTGTGTCTTGATGTAATTCCGCATTTTGTTTAAGCTGTAATATGATATGATTGCGATGGCCCTCGCGGGTGTTGACGCAATGTGATTTCTGCCCAGTGCTCTGAATGTCAACGTGAAGAAATTCAAGCAAGCGCGGGTAAACGGCGGGAGTAACTATGACTCTCTTAAGGTAGCCAAATGCCTCGTCATCTAATTAGTGACGCGCATGAATGGATTAACGAGATTCCCACTGTCCCTATCTACTATCTAGCGAAACCACTGCCAAGGGAACGGGCTTGGAAAAATTAGCGGGGAAAGAAGACCCTGTTGAGCTTGACTCTAGTCTGGCACTTTTGAAGTTATGATTTTTTATGATGTTTCTACATTGGTCTTTGAATGCGGAATATACGGCACTGTGAAAAAAGGCGCCGCCTCTTCAGGCTGCACATCGGTCGGACTATCTGTCCCGGAACGCACTCTGTCGATGAGAGACTTAATGCTCGTGGAAGATCCTAAAAATGAAATCGAGCGGATAGCAGTTGTTGAGTAAAATCTGTATAGCTAATTCAAAATTCTTTGCATGGAACCGAGGATGAGACAACAGAAAAACTCTATCAATTAAGGGTCCATATCCCTCAGTAGGTCCAAAAACAAGGTGATTTTTGTGAATTTTTTGTAGAGAAAGTAAACAAAATAAATCATTCAATATTTTTGGATTATATTTCTGATACTTTTAAGTAGTTATAAAAATTTTTTCAGGTAGCATTTGGCGAAGCGGGATACTGGGCAACGGCGACCTGTGCGCGGAATATGTTGCTCTATGGCGGAAGTCCTCCAGGTCGTAAAATGTTTCTGAAACATCGAATCAATCGATTTTCCTGTTCAGTACAAGTATCCCTATAGAGTAGACTACAATCATATCGATATATGCAATATTTAATTTTTTATAAGCAAAAAAGTATCGAAAATTTATAGTGAAAATTAATTATTTTTTTTGAACTGCCGCTATTTTATGAATTTTTATTCAAAATAATTTTTTTTAGTCTACTCTATAGGGACACTTGTACTGAACAGGAAAATCGATTGATTCGATGTTTCAGACACATTTTACGACCTGGAGGACTTCCGCCATGGAGCAACCTATTTCGCGCGTTGCCCGGTATCCCGCTTTGCCAAATTATTTAAATGGGCTGGAAAAATTTGTATAACTACTTAAAAGTATCATAAACATAATCCAAAAATATTGAATGATTTATTTTGTTCACTTTCTCCACAAAAAATTCACAAAAATCACTTATTTTTTAGACCTACTGAGGGATATGGACACTTAAACTTATGACTGTACCTCTTTTCTGGCAGACAGAATGTTGGGACATGAAATTCAAGTACCTGCCCGAAAACGTTGGTTTATGAAACCAATCAAATCAGTTAAATCTATTGATGCCTCGACTTTCTCGAATAAATGAGCTAACAGCAATGCTGCTAATAATTCTAATCGCGGTAGTGTTATCGCCTTCAAAGGTGCGACTCGCAATTTGGAACAGAGTAACTCGGACCGATATTTGCCAGGACCGAGTTTTGTACGGACGTATATACAAGCTCCGTACGCGTATTGACTAGCGTCGCAGAAGCCGTGTATCTGTATGTCCTCGGGATTGGTACCGAATTTGACGCGCCGCGGAATTGTAAGCTGATTTAGTTCGGGCAGCTGCGACTTGAGCCTTGACCAACGGGTGTATATGTCCTGTGGAACCGATTCGTCGTGAGCGCCGAATTGCCACAGATCTTGAAGAATGAGTTTCGCAATGACGATCATCGGTCCGAGTAGATATAGAGATATAAGAATAGAGTGCGCGAGCGAGCTGAAAAGGCGATATAAGAATTGAAAGATAAAGCTGCGCAGAATAGAAAGAGAAAGCTGCGCATGGGTTCCTTCTGTCTTTGTTTTGCATGCGCACGTAGACAAAGACAGAAAGGGCCTATATGCAGCGTTCTTTTTCTATTCCTATGTTGCAGCCTCTTACGTGCTAGCATATGACTCGCGCACTCTATTTTTATATCTCTATGACCCAAGGGGTCGAATAGTCTGGATACTTCGGACAATATGGTCCGTTTAGATCACACTATGTTGGGGTCTGAATCCGGCTCATACGAGAAGTGGAACGTATCCGTGACTTGGTTTCACTGTATACCTAGAACGTATGAGTTACCTCCATCGTCGATGTTGATTAGGTTGCCCTCTTGATTATTCACCGACTTCAGTAGCTTTGGGCAATTTGAGGCCCATTTTCCAAGTTCGAAAGATCCCAAACTTAATAATTGTATTGACTCGTCTCGGATGGCCATCGCCTCTTGGATTGTGAATCCGGCCCGGTTTTTCGCGCATGCGCCCCCCTCCACTGCGCACACAGAGTGACGCTCGGTCTATCGGTGTGTCGCCAGCGCTCGGCAGTGCCGAGCGAGAGAGAGAATATTACTCTCTCCTTGTCGCTCTCACTTAGCTCGCGCGCTCGACTGTCTATAATGCGACCGTTGGGCGCAAAAGTCTCGGGTCTTGGCGCGAAAGTGACGGCTTCGTCGAAGGAGGTTAGAGGTTACATATGTAACCTACACAAGGTAAGTTAGTAAGTATAACACTTATTTATATATTTGTGCATGCTGCATGATGGATTCTGTTGGTCAAGGAGCTATTAAGAAACGTAGAAGTAGAGAATTTCAAAATGCTTGGCTAGATGAAAATATCTTTAAAGGATGGTTAGCTCCTCATTCTGCAGAAAATAAAGCGCTTTGTATTGCATGCAATAAAACTATCAGATGTTGCAGAACAAATTTAGTTGAACATTCACAAACGGTCAGACATATCGAGAACATAAAATCTTGTAATTATAAGACTGCTGATAATATTGATACCGAAAATAGTTTGTCACATAAAGATAACGTCAAACGCGCAGAAATTAAATTAGCAACTTTTTTTTCCGAGCATAATATAGCCTTTCAATGCGCGGATCATTTATCACCTTTGCTAAAAGACATTTTTAAAGATCCCAAAGTTCTGCAAGATTTTTTACTAGCTCGAAATAAGTGCGCAAATATTGTTAAAAATGTCACTGCAAAACGGGAAATTGAGACAGTAGTAAATCATTTAAAAACTTGTAAATTTTCTATTTTAATAGATGAGAGTACGGATATCTCAGATACTAAATTAATGTGCCTTCTTGTTCGATATGTATCACCTTCGAATAAAAAAATTACAACTCAATTATTAGAATTATTATCTTTAGATGCAAGAGATTGTTCCGCGAATAAAATTTTTGAAGAATTTAAAAAATGCTTAGAAGAAAAACATATACCTATAAAAAATATTGTTGGAATGGCATCCGATAATGCGTCAGTTATGATTGGACGCAAAAATTCTTTTATGAGTCGTCTTAAAGAAGAAGTTCCAAATTTAGTAACACTGAATTGTATTTGCCATTCATCCGCGATTGTAGCCAGTAAAGCTTGTAAAAAGTTACCTTCTTCTTGTGAAGATTTGATTAGAGGAGTTGCCACTTATATTTCGGACAGTGCAAAGAGATGTGCAATATTGGGTGAATTCCAAGATTTTTTCGAATTGAACGAAAAAAAATATTAAAATTGTCAGAAACTAGATGGCTTTGTTTACAAAAGTGCGTTGTTAGACTCTTAGAAAATTGGGAAGTTTTGAAAAGTTATTTTTTGTTAGCAACAGTAGAAGATAAATTAAAATCCGCGGAAAATATATTACAATATTTAAATGATAATTCCATTAAAGCATATTTGTTGTTTCTCAAATACGCATTAAATTATTTTAATAATTTTAACGCACTATTTCAATCGCGTAACATTTTAATCCATAAATTATACGAAAGCAGTCAACAAGTAATTCGTCAATTAGCCGACAATTTTTTAAAATACGATAATGTAGAAAATATTTCAATTTCAGATTTAGATAATAATGTAGAACATATAGATAACATACGTATAGGACCGGAATGTGATACTTTTTTAGAAACATTATCTTTGGAATGCGCGCAAGAAATTAAATTGAAATGTTTGGACTTCTATGTTATAGTCCAGCAGCCACCGCCTGTTTTTTTCAGTGATTAATAACAGGCTAAATCTTCGTGAGTAGGTTCGGTTCGACAAGACGCCCAAGTCTTCCCTGTGAAAATTCTCGATAGAGGTAGCTAATGAAGTGCACAGGTGTAAAACATGTCAATTTGGTGGAGTGTCGAAATTGTCTGACTAACAGTAAGTTTTTTATTGAAATGTTAAGATAATTGGATAATAAACTCGGAAAAACAATTGTCCTACAAAATGGATGGTTTGACTGGAGCGTCCTCCGCTCCGAATATGTCCAAATAACGAGATCATAAAAATTATTAATAACCAGCTGATTTTTTGTATGCAGCTTAGTAAATATTTGTATAATGAATTGGCCACATAGTCCTACAAATTTGGTGGTACATTTTCCCAGTCCTACGCTTGGAAGTTGTCGATTCCACGGTAACACTTTTTTCAAGCACACTTCCAAGCGTAGGACTGAGAAAACGTACCACCAAATTTGTAGGACTATGTGGCCATTTCATTATACAAATATTTACTAAGCTGCATACAAAAAATCAGCTGGTTATTAATAATTTTTATGATCTCGTTATTTGGACATATTTGGAGCGGAGGACGCTCCAGTCAAACCATTCATTTTGTAGGACAATTGTTTTTCCGAGTTTATTATTCAATTATCTTAACATTTCAATAAAAAACTTACTGTTAGTTAGACAATTTCGACACCCCACCAAATTGACATGTTTTACACCTGTGCACTTCATTAGCTACCTCTATCGAGAATTTTCACAGGGAAGACTTGGGCGTCTTGTCGAACCGAACCTACTCACGAAGATTTAGCCTGTTATTAATCACTGAAAAAAACAGGCGGTGGCTGCTGGACTATTACGGCAGTTCGAGAAATGCTAAAGCGTCTACCTTATAACGATGAATTTTTTAAACAGTTAAGTTTTCTAGATCCTAAAATTGCTCTTTATAAAGAAGGTAGAAATAAAATTAAATATTTAACTCATATTGCTAAGCAAGTAGAACATGTTAACATATCAGATTTAGCTTTCGAGTGGGACATATTACCATCAAGTTTTGACGAGCAACAAAAAATACAGTTAGCTTCTTTACAAATAGATGAAATGTGGAATAATATATTACAATGTAAAAATTTTGACGGGAAAAAGTTGTTTCCAAATTTAGAATTATTAATTGAAATAGTCCTTTGTTTTCCTCATTCCAATGCCGAGGCTGAAAGAATATTTTCTATTGTTACAGATGTAAAAAGTAAGAAAAGAAATCGATTGTGTAATAATACTCTTTCTTCAATTTGTGTAATTCGATCAAGTCTTCAAGCTAAAAACATTAATTGTATGAAATTTGAACCTGACGCGAGGCATTTTGAACTGCATAATACGCAAAATTTATATAAGAACCAATGCACATCTGATAATGCTTAATATTTTTTGTATTATTTTGCATAATACTTTTGAATTTTTACATCTAGCCCATCTAACCTCTATTTTCTTTCTGCATGCTGCACATTATTATTAATTTTTATTTTATTTTTCAGCGTTTAATTACTACACATATTAAATGTTTATTTTGTTTTTTAGAGTTTATTTTTCATATATTATCTATATATTTTTAATAAAATATGTGATAAAAATGTGATAAAATAGTAATAAGTGTGTGATAAAAGCCAAAGATGCAATATTTTATTTTGTAAATTATTTTTTATTTCTGTTATTGAACATGTTTTAAAAATTTATTGTAACATGTTGATTACAAATAATTTTATTTTATTACTAAATGTGCTATTTTTCTGTATTAATTTGAAAATTTTTCTACTTATGTTAATTTATTACAATATTTATAAAATATGTTTATTTTGTACTTTAGAAATGTATTTTTTTTTTTTTTAAATGAAAATTGGTAAGGTTTTTGGCAGTTTTCCTTACCCTTGCAACGAATGTTGGTTTTCTTTAATAATTCTGCCAAATTAAATATCTTATTTTGAGTCATTATTTGTTTTCTCGAAATTATTTCAGCTCCCTTTTCCTTCTTTCAGCGTATCTTTAATTCTATTATTATTAAATATACATTATGATTTATAATAAAATATAAGTTGCAAATATATTAAACTTTTTGCTTTCGTGAAAAAAATTTGTTTTCAGGTATCTTTGGCAAAGTGTTAGAATGTTCTAATCTAAAACGTCGAAAAATCACTTCTGTACAAAATGTCCGTGTGTGTGTGACGCTTTTGTTGTCCGTTTATGCTCTAACTTTCGTAATTTTTGAGATATCGGGATGCATTTTTTTTAATCGATAGAGTATCATGTAAAGAAGGTGGGATTGAATTTGGCGATGATTGGTAAAACTGCTCTTTTCTAATAAAATTTAAAATTTTTGATGAAATGTTTGTGGTTGCTCTAACTTCCGCAAATTTTAAGATATTGGGCTGTTTTATTATATTCTTCAGTCTTTTCTACCTCTATTTTATATACAATTTAAGATTTATATCAATTAGAAACAAAGCCATGCGATCCAAGCCTAGGTCTTTTTGGCAGCCTTATATTAGTTTGTGTATACATATATACTATATACTATATATATATACACATAAATTTTCCAAACTACTGCGCGCCGATTAAATTTTCGGACTTAAAACACCATAATTGTTAGAATTAAAAACCCTTCCCTCCCCGGAATTAAATCGACTCGATTTAATTAATCGGCGCGCAGTAGTTTGGAAAATGTATATGTGTATATATATAGAAATACCCCTCGCGAATGCGCTGTTAGTTCGTTCCGGCCATCCATGTGAAGACACTGCGCTCTGCAAGATTTTCTGCTTATTCACTGTAATTTTGCTGGTAGTTTCGATAAGAGGTGAGTAATATAATATTTACATTACAGAATTAAATTTGACGCATGTGATAGGCTAAAACACTATAAAATTAGATTGCAAAATGATTTTAGAAACACACGTTTCTTTAATATATATTTTAAGGTTGTAAAGTGAAATTATTGAGTTTGATAATTTTGCGCCCAAAGTTGAAATTTTGAGACTGATTGAATTTTGGAGACTGATAAAATTTTAAAGTTGTTTTTGTAATTCATAGACAATAGGTATAACGATAACTGTGTGTTAAGAGTTACCAAGACTGTTTAGTTTACAATGTAAGGTGCTTACAGAAAAAATAATTGCTTAAGTTTTGATTTGAATTTAGAATGATCGTTATTTGTTAACACATTCACTTATTTTTATATGTAAGTACTTACCAGACGATATTAATGCATAAATATAAAAAAAACATTTTGTTATTGTTTCTACTTCATGTCACTGGCTAAAGCCAAAGTAATTTTTATAGGCACAATATTATCAGACCAGTTCGGTAATACCGCGTTTTCTCATTTTTTGGAAAATTGTTAATATTTTAGTTTGTGTTTAACTTTGAAGATTATTACTATTATATATGAATAGCCAAATAAATTACCTATCTAAAACTGCACATTTTGTTTTTTGAAACATTTCTAAGCTTAGATATACGCTTCAATTCTTAGGGGCTCGGTAATATCCAACTCCCTACCATATGCGCCGCGCATGCGCGAAAAACCGGGCCGGATTCACATCACTGCTTGGATTGTGTCCGCCTTTGTGAGTAGGTCGTCGATGTAGAAATTCCTGATAACATGTGCTGAGCAAATTAGATATTTCAATTTATGTTGCTCGGCCAAATGCATCAGGCACATGATTACAAGAGCTTGTGCTGCGGATTGATCGTATGTGACTGTAAGCAAACCGTAGATCTCAATTATTGAAGCAGGATTGTTACGCCATAATATTCTCTGCATATGTGTTTGCGAAGAGTGTACCAGGACCTGCCGGTACATCTTTATTATGTCTGCTACCAAGACGTATGCAAATACGCAAAAGCGCATTACAATTGACGCCAGATCTTGTTGTATGACTGGGCCAACTCTGAGAATGTCGTTTAACGATATGCCAGCGCTATCCTTGCACGAGGCATCAAATATGACGCGTATTTTCGACGACTGCTTTGAGTTTTTGAAGACGCAATGATGAGGAAGATATATAGCCTCTTTGTCAGGTTGCGGGTCCACTCATTTCATGTGTCCTAGCCTTAAATATTTGGACATAAATTAGATTTATTAAGTCCTCAATTCGGGGTCGCGACAAAAACGCCTTTCTAACTGGATTAGGCGTTTCAAGGCAATGTTCCTGGAATTTCCCAACTTGGGGATTAATGATTCCTTGATCGGAAGCTTGACGATGCATCTGCCCTCCGGAGTCTGTGATACGTTGTCTGAAAAATGTTTTATGCAGTAGGCCTCCTGAAGCGTGTGATTAGAAGTGTTGCCGATATCCTCGAGCTGCCAAAAGTGAGATAACTGATTATGCAGTTGCGTGTTAGTGATGGATGCATGTAGCGATTGTATGCGTTGGGTAGGCTTTGATGAATTGCCCAGCCGTCCTGCCAATATCCATTCTAACAGAATCTTTTGAAGAGTGGGATACTCGATGGATGACTTGACTTGACCCACACATAACAAGTCCCAGAATAGCTCTGCCCCTATGAAAATGTCAATTTTTGAAGACACGTTAAATTGCGGATCTGCCAGTTTAACGTTACGGGGAAGATTGTATGCGTCCCGTTTAATGGTGAACGCTGGGAGCTTGCCGGTGATTTTATTTGTAACAATACACTCGATAGTGGCCGTAAATGAATTAAATCGCGATTGCAATTTTACCCGGACTGCTTGCGTGGATTTCGTTGTCGTTTTGTTTATACCAGATATTGAAGCATCCAGCGAACGTGATTGTAATCAGAGAGCGCTCATGTATTCCCTCGAGATAAAGTTTGCTTGGGATCCACAGTCCAGTAGTATGCGGCATCGCGAGGGGACTGTCGAAGACATCGACCACGGCAGTTGAGAGCATGATGTACTCCCTGTTGCTGTTGTTCGAGGCATGTGTTACCAATGCCGTTGAAGAACCCGCTCCACCGGTTTCCTTGTGATTGCCCGAATCATTTGCGCCAGCTTTGGGCTTGCTGTCCGTTGCATGCAGCAGAGTTTGTGCTTTGCCTTGCATATCCTGCAACCTCTTGACGCGCATTTGCTCGGCGCGTGAGTTGATGGACGTAGGTAATTGACACAAATTTTTTGATTGCGAACCTTCGAGGCTCCCTGAAATACCGATAGGGCTAAAAAATTCTTACAGTAATACATGGGATGTTCACTATTGCAATAATTACACTTAGGTCGCAACGCATGACGCTTGACGCTTGGCCTGAGGCTGCAAATGTTTATTTGATTTGCTTGTCGACTCGAGTATTTCACAACGGCGTGTAATAAATTCGCTAAATTGCCTGAAGGTGGGAGGATCTGAACCGACTAATGAAGATTGCCATTCTTACAGTGCCAGACTAGAGTCAAGCTCAACAGGGTCTTCTTTCTCCGCTAATTTTTCCAAGCCCGTTCCCTTGGCAGTGGTTTCGCTAGATACTAGATAGGGACAGAATATGTCGTTTGTTTAACGTGCGGCACCTGCTCGTAGAGCCTCATCCACACGGCCCCCATGGGCGCGGGATTGGGATACGCCCAATCAGCACGTACCGACCGAGGTCGATACTACCAGTGCGCCGCAGGATTGCAGGATCCCGCGGCAACCCACTGGTCGGGGCGAGCGACTATCCACGCTCTACCAGCTAAGCAGGCTGGCACCCGAGCTGTTGAGACGCAAGCTCACCCGTCGGACACCCAAGTTCGTGAACTCGGGTATCCTAGCCAGCATTTGGCTTAACCACTGCCACCACGATGGTCCTACCCGCGACCGGCGGGAGCAAGCTCCCTGGGCGACCGGTCCCCGTGATACCAGTCTAGATCACTGGTCGGATCTTCGCAGCCGAAGCCACTCCCAGTTGGGTCTTTTGCAGACCCGGCCCTGGTAAGCCGCATTCACACGTCTCACGCATTCCCATTCATTCTTCGCTGAAACACACATGCCGCAAACCTGCTCAGACTCTCGTATCTTTCCTTTCGCTCCAGTACCTCGCTCACATCCACTCTACCATCCTCACTCACCATCACATGCTTCCAATCCTTGCACTCAGCACCACACGCACAACTTTCAGTCTCAGACAATCCCCTTTTATGCAAGAACTCATTCAAACTGCCGTGACCCGTCAAGATATAGCCGAGCCATAGGCTCGGCTCAAATCCCAGACAAACCTTGGCAAACCTCACATCCCGTATAAAGCCATGTGTCACTCGTCCCTTCGCACTGTTATCCCATTCATTCTGCCATCTTTCATACAACCTAGCATTCAACAGCTCCAAGCTCTCATCCAAATCTCTCGTTCTTACTTCCTCTTCACTCATAATACCTCTTTCACCCAATCTCCAGCCATTCTTAATTCTCACAGTCATACCTCTTTTCACGCACTCCAGGTCCCACGGTAGACCACCCATCAATACCTGCATGGCCTCCGTGGAGACCGTTCTACAGACATTCAAACAGGCGCTCATCGCCACTCTTTGGCATCTGTTGATCGCCACTCGCGCATATCCGTACTCCTTGGCTTCATACCACACGCTCGCACCATACATAACACACGCAGCAAACAAACCCTTATAAATCACACGCCATGCTCTCTTTCGCAATCCCCATTCGCTCCTCATCACTCGTCTCAACTTTCCCACTACGCTCACACACTTCTGTCTCATACGCTCCAGGTGCGGCTTAAAGCTCATTTGCTCGCCCACCCACACACCCAGATATCTCACACACTTCACATACCTCACATGCTTATCATTCACACTAACGCTCGGGTGTCTCGTTTCCGACATATTCCCTTTCAGGAGCATCATAACCATCTTGCTCTCTGAAACTTTCACACCGACGCTCGCACCCCATTCGCTCACTATCCTCATCCACTCGTTCCCCTTTTTCTCCAGATCCGCCCGGCTCTGTCCTTCGACAGGCACGAACAGATCATCGGCATACGCCGTCGCCATACATCCACGCCTGCGGAGTTCCCACAGAAGCTTATCCATCTGTAGGTCCCAAATGTTTGGGCCACCGATGGACCCCTGCGGTGCGCCCCGCAGCACCCTCTTTCACACTTCCTCATTCATTCCTATCATACATGCCCATCTCTTATCCAAATAACTCTTCCACAACCCAATCTCCTCACATCCTTCCTCACACAGTTTTTCAATCACACATGGCCATTTCAGGTTGTCGAAGGCACCCTGGAAGTCCACAAAAATTTCCAACACATACTTGTACTCGGACCCACTCACGCACTCACGCACGCTATTCCACGCACTCTCGGTCGAACGTCCCTTCACAAACCCGTGTTGTGCCTCACACATTCTCCCACTCATCAATCGCTCCAGCCTATTTACCATCATTCGCTCCAACACTTTCCCAAGCACAGACAACAGGCTGATCGGTCTCTAAGACCCGGGGTCCGACCGCACTTTCTCTGGGGACTTCAGCAGTACAACCACTCTCGCTTTCTTCCACACCTTTGGAAAGCAGTTGGTACTCAGACACACATCATACACTCTCTTCAACCATCCCGGAATTGCGCGCCAAACGGCACGCAACATTTCCGCCGTAACTCCATCCAACCCGGGTGCCTTACCCACTTTCATCGCCTTCATAGCCACATCCACTTTATTCCACTCGAACGTTCTTTCAATCATCTCTCTCTCTCTCTCTGCCAGTCGTACATCATCCATTCCTGTGTCCGGGAAGAAGCGATCTAGCAGCACATTCGCACTCTCTTTCCACGTACTCGTTGTCCTGTCACCCACTTTCATAGCACTCAGTCTGTCACGTCCGTACTTACCCATGCACACTTTGTACACATCACCCCATGGATCCCGATTTCCCTTGTCACTCACGAACTGTCTCCAGTTCTCCTCTTTCACTCTCCATATCGCTCTCTTGTACTCTCTGAGAGCACGTTTGTACACATTCAGACATCCTTCCACTCGACTTCGATCTCTCCCTCTCATTCGCTGGTAGGCACGCCTACACTTCCTCACATCTTTCTTCATGCGCTCAAGCTCATCCGTCCACCACACAAGCTTCCTCGCAACCCCACACACTTGCCTTTTCATTCTATTGTCATTCGCCCTCAGGATCCATGATGTGACGCGCTCCGCCAAGCTCTCCACGTCCCAGTCATCCATCACATTCACAGCATCCTCCGACGCATACTCCACTAGATCGCTCATGTAACCCTCCCAGTCCACGTCTTTACACACCCATCTACGCACACCTTCCATCCGCTCAGCATTCTCACCATAGGTCATACGTATCAGCAACACATTATGGTCGCTGATACCCCCCCAATCGCTCTTGACTCCCCATTCGAACTGGCACCCCCCAAGCGCATCGCTTACGAGAGTCACATCGATGTCGCTTTCCCCATTGGGTCCGCTAAACGTGTAACTCTTGCTCGGCTCATTCAACACAATCATACCGTTCGCGACAATCCACTCCTCAAGCATTCTGCCACGCATTTCACTTTCTCTACTGCCGCCCCTACCCTTACTGTACCATAAAGGAGAGACGGCATTTGCATCCATACCCACCAGCACACGCTTTCCTCTGGTTACTATTCGCACCTTGTCCATGTACGCCAGGTACGGCTCGATGTCCTCACCGAACCGGCAATACACGGACACCACATACATCGCGCCAAAGTCTTCCTTCAGCCATACACACACGCCATACTCATCCGAGCACTCTCTTACACACAACACATCGAGACTGGGATCATTCACCACCACTGCTGCTTTGACATACTCGCTCTCACTCACAATCACATCCATCCGTAGCGGGAGTCCAACTACCCTTCCATCCTTCACACACGGTTCCTGCAGCAGTGCCACACTCACTCGACGTTCACACAACATTTCACCTAGGTCACACATAACCGCATACGCTCTTTGACAGTTATACTGCACCACATTCATACTCGAGACACCCTGCGAGTCCTGCCTAACCATTGATGGTGTCAGCGCGCCTCTCCCTTGCTACCGCGTACGAGGGACACCCCCTATCATCCACCGCGTGGTCAGCCGATCGCCCCCGCCTCTTACAGACGGCACACATCCTCGGCCCAGCTGTATTTGGGCATTTATCCCTTTTATGACCCCCCTGACCGCAGTAGGAGCATACGTCCTCCGTTGCCCTACAGTGCCTCGCAACGTGACCTAGGTCGAGGCATCTAAAGCACCTGGTTGGTGCTGAAAAATCGGCTACTCTGCAACTTCGCCAACCCACATACACCCTTGACGCTTTCATGAATCTCCCCCGCATGTCGGGTGTCACCTCCAGTACCCAGTTCACGGTTTCCTTATTTTCCTTACCCAGCTTAAACCGAAATACGCACTCCTCATCATAGACCTTTATATCTAACCCATGTAAGAGCTCAGGGTTCTGCCTAGCTATGGCGCGTCTGACACCATCGACTTCCATATCACTAGGCACATCGTACAGAATTATACGAGGCCTCCTAGCAGCTGGACGGGCCACCGTCAGACTTTTTTCCCTAATTGCCTGGTTGGCAACAATTTTGTCCGCATCCGCCTTCGAGTGCGCCTGGATTATTACCCTTCCATCCCCAGCCTTTCTTACGTTCCTGACTCTAATGTTTGACGCTACCGGGTCTATTACCTTCAATAGCGTCTTTTTTATTTTGTCGACAGACCTCTTGTCGGCACCGCTCGCCACAACAACCGAACAGTCCCTATCTCGCGGTCCGTTCCCACTCTTGGTTGCCAGTGCCGCAACAACTTTCGGACCGGTTTTATGACTGGGTTTTCGCCTACCAACCGCCTTCGCAAACGTTACAGGCGGCGGCAGTGTCACCAGTGTTGGGCGATTCGCCTCCACCCTTTCCGCCAGACGACCCCTCCAAAAAGTATTGTCGCAACCCAGCTGCATGACCAATTTACTGGTCTCGCTAAACAGCGCCGCTATTTTCTGCCCCGTTGACTTTGTAAATTTCGCGTTAGGGTCAGAAAGAATTTTGTCCAGCTTTAACCTAACGCTGTGCATCGTTGCAGCGGCCAACTCTTCTCGAGTTGCCGGACCGCCACCCACAAAAACGTCGTCGTCCTCCTTGGACTCGCTGCCCGTACCGGTCTCGTTTCCCTTTTCAAACCCGGGCAGGGCCGAGTTCGCCCGCTGCTGATCGGCCCCACGGGCCCTACCTCCCTCTACTCCACTCGACTCACTTCGAGCGCCTCTTGCGGGTGTCAGGGAGCTAGGTGGGCTCCTTACCAACTTCCCGCTACGCGGGAACGTGCGCTTTTCCGGATCATCCACAAAGCTCTCCTCGTCCGTCAGTGGCGTCGTTGTCTCGTCCAGCGCCTGTTTCGTCGCCTACTTTTTCAACCCGTCCTGAGAAGACTGTTTCTCCGAGCCTTTCAGATTCACTTTGGACAGTGCCACCATCACCGCCTTAGTGATCGTCTTTTGCCCGTCCACTTTATCACCACTTGACCCCGTTTTAACCGAAGTCTTGTCCGTATCCGAGTTAGTCGTTTCCGTTTTCGTCGCCTTTTTGTCATTTTGTTTTTGTCCGTCCGGGTTTTGGGGGTTTTTTGCTGTTTTCATAATGCATAGATTAATATAGTTACGACGGTTCGGCCATCATGGCAGCCCATACGCGTATGGGCATCTATCCCCGCCGTTTCAAAGTCCTAGTTAAACTGCATGAAAGCTGAGAAGCAGCTTGTCGGGTGATCAACCCTATTCATGCAGATGTGACTCTATAAAAAGGTTATGTAATTTGATGCTAAAGGTTTAACGTCACCCCTACTGATTGAGCACGTATGCTCCGAGACACCGCCCACTCAAAGTTCGGGCTAGACGTTGCCAGTGTATCTTCCCACTAGCAGGATATGAGGAAATAGTGATCAGCTAATCCTCCACACATGCGCCCGGGGGGGCCGACTTCAACTCCCGAATAGGCTCTGCCCGGACACGGACAGCGGTTCTCCCACATTAAACATGCGGTTTCACATGGACTTTACTGACGCTAGGCCAGAACTTACCATTTATTACGCCGCAGAGGTCAGGTACTAACATGACCGCATCCTACGGTCGTGGGTCTACTACTCCCCACTTGGTTAGTCTTCGAGAAATATCCATCGACACCCGACCGCATCTCTGGCTCCCGACGGTTACAACTACGGACACGCAAACACTCACACACCCCCCAGAACCCCCGCACCCCCTCCGGAATGAGCCGGTAGCAGCCCGAGGGCCCGCGGGCCGGGAGAAGCCCGCGTATCGCCTTAACTCCGTTAGCCTACGACGGCCAAGGCCAAGACTAGGCCAAGCCCGAGCCAAATCATAGTTTACGGTGGGAACCACGATGGAGGTGGAGTTCGGCTTGACTGTGATAGGCTAAGTGCTGCGGCACAGCATGTATTGCACTTCAACAGTCCTGTAGATCATGACTTTGTACGACCCAAAAAAGATCGCCGGCCTCAGAAGATCGGCGCCGCGTGTTGCTTTAGATGGTGTTCAGCAACCAAACTTAAAGTTTCCCGCGGCGTGTTGCCTCCGGCGACGAGTAGCTCAGCCGCGTATTGCTTTGTGGGCACTCACGCGGCGTGTTGCTTCCGCCGACGGCGTGTCGCTCAACGGCGTGTTGCTTTGCGAGCACTCACGCGGCGTGTTGCTTCCGCCGACGGCAGAGACGCCGCCGACGGCAACACCCACGAGAAAACCAAGCTCGCTTGAAACGCGTCACTCCGAGTCCGACGACTCACGTTGCCAAGTTCGAGACTCATACTAAGTTTCCCGCGGCGTGTTGCTTTTAAAAAACCCATCGGGGGTTTTCACCCACCGTTTAATTAACACCTAAAAGTGTTATGACGCCCTACTCCCCCGCCGTGCGTGGCACAACACAGCAGGAGAGCAGAACGCTCTTGGACCGCCTCTCACTCGCAACACTGTCGGGACGGGCCAGCTAGCTCTCCGGGTGTGCCACGTCTCAAAGAGAGACACCCAGAGGCTCCACTGAGCCCTTTTACCCCATTTCGGGATCACCAGACAGATATGCGAGCGCGCCTAGAGGACGGCCCGTGAATCACGAGCTGACCGGCATGATCGAATCACAGGCGAGTGACTCCGACCATAAACCGTCGCCCGAGAGTTATCCCTGTACTTAGCAGCAACACGCCGCATTTCTCTACTCCGCTCAGCACGTGAGCGCCGAAGCGCTTTGCCACTGTGAGCACTGTTCCCTGTAAGTGCTATTACCGTAAGTCATGTCTACTCCCACCAGTAGATAGGGACAGTGGGAATCTCGTTAATCCATTCATGCGCGTCACTAATTAGATGACGAGGCATTTGGCTACTATAAGGAGAGTCATAGTTACGACCTCACCGGGGGGTCTGGGGGGGCGGTTAGCCCCCCCAGAATCCTCCCCGTGGTCGGAGTGCGATCAACGTCAGCAGTACTTCCCTTCACGCTAGAATCAGAGCCGACACCGGGGATTTCCCCCTTACAGAGCCCATACCTGACGATTACGTTCTCCCGGACAAGCCGACCTTTCAAACGTAGGGGCACGGTTTCCCGTAACGCACTCATGACTCACTATTGTACCTGTGGTGTTCCCCAGGTAGCAGGGTTCCTGCAGCGGGCGTGATCCACTCGGATTAGATCAGCCCAACTGACAGGGTTGGGGTGCCATAACACCCCCATTATAGGTAATGCGCAACATAAGCTTCATAGCGTGACCCACACTAGGCCCCCTATGCCGCTCACTCGGCTATGCGAATCCTCTGCCCCTACGAGTCCGACACCATCTGGTAGGGCACCGGTAGCCTCCCGGCGGGGCTCCTTACCCCCGTAGTACTTGTGTCGAGCGATCTTAGCTCACGTTTGACGAGTCGCCGTCGCTGGTGCCATACCCCCAGCTACCACGTAATCGCACAAGTCGCCCTGTACTATTAACGCGTCGCTCATCGGTTGCCCGGAGATCCGGGATTCGGCAGCAGTCGACGCGCCTTAGGAATATACGGCACGTGGTGCGCCATATACCCCGCTCGTATTGGGTACCTCCCACGCACGAGCACGCCGCGCTCGCCTCGCAAAACGCTACCCTGTTCAGTACTACCGGCTGCATCCGTTACCCAGCTGATAGGACCTGGGATTGGGCAGCAGCCCAGCAGTTTTATGGGTAAAGGGCACAGGGTGCACCGTTTACCCGCGCTTGCTTGAATTTCTTCACGTTGACATTCAGAGCACTGGGCAGAAATCACATTGCGTCAACACCCGCGAGGGCCATCGCATTGTGAACGTGTCTAGTTTGGCCGCCAAAATGTGCACGAGCAAATCATCCCAATGGGACGTGGGACGCCTCAGTGCCTGATGAGCCTGTATGTGCCTAATGTCCCCGTCCGCGATTTTCTGTAACTCACACGAGTTTTCCTTGGCCATGGTTGGTAATTCTATGATTGTCTTGATATGCGTATTTACGATAACGCGCTTGTTTTCATAACGCTCTTTTAGGAGATTCCATGCAACTTCGTAATTTAGATCAGATATTTCTAAGAAGCTGATTATATTATTCGCATCGCCGGTCACGGAAGCTCTCAAATACTGAAGCTTCTGTATATTGCTAATTGACGTGTTTGAATGTATGACGGAATTAAACGAATCGAAGAACGGGAATTACTCGTCGTATTTCCCGGAGAAGGTCGGCAAATTTAACTTAGGCAGTCGCACGCGAAGCTGAGCTTCCGATTGGTCGGACGCGTTCGAGGTAGACGAAGGCCGTGCCGTTGCACCGCGCACGAAAAGCGTAGGGTTCAATAATTCACGTATCTTGGCCGACAACGCGTAATGTTTCTTCAAAATTCGCGCCATCATTTATCGTCGCGCAATTGCGATTACACTTTGTTATACTGAGACCAGTATTCCTCTAATCTACATTTACGCTCCTCGATTTGAGCCGCGATGGACAGTGTGACGGACAAAACTGATTCTACGAACGTATTTACTCGCGTGCACGATGCCTTAATGGCCGTGCGCCTTTTCTTGAGAGCAAGAATCTCTTGTTCGCACGCCATATTGAATAACCCTACGCGGAATATACACGGATTGGTTGGGCACTACTATGTCACTTTCACCTGACTGTACAATGCGTATTGAAGGTTTCTGATATCGCTGATGCAGTCGCCGAACTGCTTTTCTTTTCTCAATGTTGAAATACACCGGAGGAAGTCCTCTGTATGCGCTGCGGGAGCCCCTCTGTCGTCGCGCTCGAAGGCGCGCTGCTGGTTGCGAGATCCTCTGCCGTCGCGCTTGAAAGCGCGCTGCTGGTTGCGAGTGTTATATATGTATTCAAGTCTTTATTATATGTCCTTTATTATAAGCTTAGTACACGAGGCGTCTTTACTTGTCGACCATCTTGGCTACTCTCCCTACCACACGTATCTCTCCGCGCCCCCTATTCCCTAGTTCGCACGACAACAAGCCCGAAAATCCCTAACTAGACTATTATTACACAACATCCCCCTTTCTTTAAATAGACCGTTTATTTAGTCGTGCTTTTCTCTTTATAACTACTAAATCTGGGGTCAGAGTGGAAAAATTCGGGAGGTTTCCGATTCCGAGTTCCGCGACGCGGTGTTGCTTCCTGGTGAAGATTGGCATCTGATGTTGTCTTCAATGATTCTGGAATTACTTCCGCTGCTTCCTCTGAATCTTCCTTGATGACTAGAGGCTTTTCTTCTTCGGCCTCGCTGTCGTCGTTTTGTTCCTTACTTTCACAGGGTGACAGTTTAATCAGATGTGAGCGAGTACGACGGAAATCACCCTTGGCACAGTTCACTATAAACGAACGCGGCTCTGGGCATACTTCTTTTATGACTCCCTACATTCTAATGTCTTTAATCCAAACTTCATCCCCTACTCTGAGATGAACTGACTCTGTCGCATAGTGTTTTCTATCATGGTTGACTTTTTGCCGCTTGATTCGGGCACTTTCCCGTTGTAACAGCAACTCGCGGTCGATCAAAGCAGGTTTTAAGTTGTCCGGATGAATTGGCAATAGTGAACGAATCTTCCGTCCCATCAACAGTTCACTAGGGGTAAATCCGCATTCCAAAGGTGTCGACCGATACTCCATCAAAAATAACCACATGTCTCCCGTTTTTGCAAGACCAAGTTTTACTGTCTTTACCATAATCTCAATAAAGCCGTTGCTTTTCGGATAATGCGGAGACGAGGTGACGTGATTGAAACCAAATTTGTTCTTGAACTCAATAAATTCTCGAGTCTTCAAGGGGTCAAACTGCAGTCCGTTATCGCTGCGAAGCACCGATGAAATTCCACGCCTGGCAAAACAATCAGTCAAACATTGCACCACAGTTCTGGCAGTCATCGTTCGCACCTTATAAAGTTCCGGGTACCGAGAATAATAATCAGCTATTAAGAAGTATAAAGTACCAACAATCTTTAAATTTAAAAAAATTCCTGGCAACAACTTCCCACGGCCGGTCAGGAAACTTTGAAGACAACAACGGTTCGGGACGATTCTGTCTATGCTCGGCGCAAATACGGCATTGTTCGATTTTTTGCTTAATGTCACTTGAAATGCCTGGCCACCACAAGCTAGATTTCGCGCGTTCGCGGCACTTGACAATACCTTGGTGGCCCAAATAAAGCGCTTCCAAAGCCTCCTTTCTTAGATTAACCGGCACTAGCACTCGAGGTCCGAACATATTTAATCCCTCATTAATGGATAGATTATCTTGATACTGAAAATACGGTTTGATATTTGCCTCCAATTTCTCCTTAGTAGTTAGTATAAGCCGATTCCACCCTGGGGGCTCTGAGGGGGGGGGGGTGGGGGGGGGGATATCGGATTTCGCGGGGGGTAAGGGGGAGGGAAGTATTGGATTTTCAAGAATATCGGATTTCGCGGGGGGGTGAGGGGAAGGGGAGTATAGGATTTTCAAGAATATCGGATTTCGCGGGGGGAGGGAAAGGGGGGGATGAATTACCTGTTGAACAAAGTTAACGTATACATTCAAATTTATACTTATCTCAGGTTTACAGTTATAATAGCTTCACACAAAGTTACTAGGGTAAAGGTTTATTTCTATTGGTAGATTATCGACTCTGTTATTTTACTATGTTTCCGCTCTAGTGATATTATATATTCATAGATACTTTAGTTACTGAGACTCACCGCGCTACATTTTTCGCTTATCGCTTCTTGATAAAACACGTGTGTACTAGCGATCACAGTTGTAATAAAGATACAGTTTCATTTAATCTCATCGAGTTTGTCTTCGACTCATTGTATCAATCCAGCACATTCTGAAAGGTCATGGGCCCAGACCCATCGATAATATTGTTTCGAAGACTGAAGGAGTTTAAGTGAACATAACGTGAACTGTCTTAACCTCCAAAACGTACGCGATCGCATAAAGACAATGAGTTCGGAATCGAAGTACATCATAACAAAACTGAACAACGGAAATTACTTCAACTGGCGATATAAGATGAAAATGTTATTGATTGAAAAGGGCGTTTGGACAGCAGTTACGATGGATCCGCCAAATCCGATTACAGACGACTGGACACAAAAGGACGAAAAGGCACACACTGCAATTGCATTAAATATAGAAGACGACCAGATTCAACACATTAGGCATTGTGAGACAGCGAAAAGTGCATGGAATAACTTGAAAGATTTCCATGAAAAAGACACGCCAAACAACAAAGTGAGCATTTTGCGACAGCTCATGACAACACGATTAGAAGATGGCGGTAATGTCGAAGCGCACGTAACCAAAATGACGGAATTATTTCAACGTTTTATAGCTTATGGAGATGATTTAAAGCCGAAATTTATTTTATGTGTCACAATTCTCAGTTCACTACCTGAAAGCTATGACGTATTGGTTACAACGTTGGAGAATCGCAAAGATGAATTAACATCGAGTGTTGTTTGCTCGGCTGTGATTGCGGAATATCGAAAACGTCTCGAACGAAGTCGCGATAATACTGAAGCCGTATTAAGAATTAGCTCGTCAGCCAAAAGCGGGTCATCAAATGCAAAAGGAGAAGCAGTTGACATGAGTAAATCAAAATGTCTTTTCTGTAAGCGTAAAGGGCATTGGAAAAAGGATTGTCGTAAGTTACTTGCGCATAAAGAGAAGAAGAATCAAGATCAACAAGGTAAGACTCAACAGCAGGTAAATTCGGCTGAAGCTAGCGGTGCTGTTCAACATTTATTCGCTGCAATGATGCTAAATAACGACGGTTGGTTAGTCGATAGTGGAGCAACTAATCACATGGTGAGTAAGCGTGAGATTTTCACCGACATGAAGAAGCATATTGAAAGTATCTATGTAGCAAACGGTCATAAAGTAACTGCAATCGGTAAAGGAACAGTTAATGCGAAATTCATAAATAAATTAGGTGACATTACAGCAGTTTCGATTGCAAATGTTCTGTACGTGCCACAAATACAAGGAAATTTTATTTCTGTACGACGTTTGACCAAAATGGGATATACTGTGACTTTCGACAATGAAGAATGCAATATCGTTCGTGCATATGATGGAATGCAAGTTGCATTAAGCGAACCCTTTGGAAATCTGTACAAACTTAAGACACCAAATATGATATGTGCAATAGGAAATCCAGATCCGGAACCAATGAAGAATTGCGTTCATAAATGGCATAGTATTCTTGGCCATAGAGACATCCAGGTAGTGAAGACATTGCCATCAAGCGATCTCGTCGATGGTGTTCATTTTGAAGATTGCAGCAAGGATTGCAACAACATCTTAAACTGCGAAATATGTCTTCAAGGTAAGATGAGCAGGATGAAGTTTCCAAATTCGAATAATCGAGCAAAAGAAAAGCTGGACTTGATCCATTCGGATGTCTGCGGTCCGATGCAAACAGCGACACCATCTGGTAAAAGGTACGTTCTCACCTTTATAGATGACCACTCTAAGTTTACTGCCATTTACCTGATTAAAGAGAAATTAGAAGTTTTTGGTAAATTTAGAGAATTCGTGGAGATGTGCAAGACGATGTTCAATCGTAAACCGAAGATGATCCGCACAGATAGAGGAGGAGAATACATGAGTGTCGAATTCATCAAGTTTTTGGATCGAGAAGGCATTCGATATCAACGGACGGCGCCATATAGCCCACAACAAAATGGCGTTGCTGAGCGTAAAAATCGGACGCTCATCGAGATGGCAAGGTGCATGATATTGGAAGCTAAGCTGGAAAACAAGTTTTGGGGCGAAGCGGTCGTAATGGCGAACTATATACAAAACCGTTCGCCAGCTAAAGATATTGTACGAACACCGTTTGAAAATTGGTATGGCACCAAACCTAATTTAGATTTTTTCAAACGATTTGGATCAAAGTGTTACGTACACATACCTGACGAAAAGCGGAAGAAACTTGATTCGAAGGCAACTGAGGCAATTTTTGTTGGCTATGATGCAATCTCAAAAGCGTATAGGTGCTATGTTCCATCGAATGGAAAGGTAATTATAAGTCGAGATGCTAAATTTGTCTACAAGGACAGCGATTGGAAGATTCATCAAGATGAGTTTAAGGAGGAGAGCGAAGTCACAATTACGCATCTACCTGAAGATGAATTCTACAGCGCTGATGAAAAAAATTGGACAGAAGAAGACGATCCTGCAATGGATGAAGCATCAAGAAATAATCAGCAATCACCCATAGCTCAACGTGAAATAAATGAAGATGCTCCCGTTAACGATAAAGATAATATTCGTCGATCCACAAGATCGAATTTTGGCGTACCACCACTTCGTTACACTGAAGAAATCAACGTCATCAAGGAAGAATTAGTCGAGCCAAAGACATACAATCAAGCAATCCATTCCGAATACAAAAATGAATGGATTCAAGCAAATTAAACGCGATCTCAACGGAAACTTTGCACTTAACCAGAAACAGTACATCATGAAGATTATCAAGGATTTTGGTATGATGGAAGCGAAAACCTCGAATGTTCCAATCAACATGTCATATGGCAAAGGAAATTCCGAGTTGTTAATGGATAACGAAAACTATCGTAAATTAGTTGGTTGCTTACTTTACATCGCTGTGAATACAAGACCAGACATCTCAGCAAGTGTAACAATCTTGGCACAGAAGGTAACAAAACCAACACAAGAAGACTGGAATGAACTAAAACGTATCCTTCGATATCTCAAGGGCACAGCAGATCTGTCACTAATGCTTGGCGGCATCAACGGTAAAACTGGTCTCATCGGTTATGCTGATGCAAATTGGGCAGAAGACATCGCATTACATCAACGCAAGTCAACTACCGGCTACGTTTTTAAATATTTTGATAGTATAATCAGCTGGTGTAGCAAGAGGCAAACTTGCGTTGCTAAATCGTCTATGGAAGCTGAGTACATAGCACTATCTGAAGCAAGCAGTGAAGCACTATGGATTCGTCGTCTACTGAGGGACTTCAAACAGCCGGAAAAAGGACCCAACTACGATCTACGAGGACAATCAGAGCTGCTTGAAATTGATCAAAGAAGAGAAGTTGTCAAATCGTTCAAAGCACATTGATGTGCATGCTTATTTCGTTAAAAACCACGTTGACAAGGGGACGGTTAAATGTATCTATTGTCCAACAGAAGAAATGGTTGCTGATTTATTAACGAAACCATTACCAGCTAGTCGAATCATAAAATTACGAAAGTATTGCAATTTAATGGAAATTTGAATGAGGAGGAGTGTTGAACATTACCGGGGATGACTTACCCGCGCCGCGGATCCGCGGGTGGGGAAGTCCGCGTTCGCGGTCGCGGTTGCGGTCGCGCAGCGGAATTCGCGCGGGGGGGGGGTCCACGGGGGCCGCGCGAGGGTCCGCGGGGGCCGCGGGAGCCGCGCGAGGGTCCGCGGGGGCCGCGGGAGCCGCGTGGGGGTCCGCGGGAGCCGCGTCGCGCCGCGGGGTCCGCGCGGGGGGTCTGCGGGGGCTAGACGGCGCATCGAACCTGTCGGAACAGGTAGATTAAATGCGATTGGAAAGACAATTTATCCATAGCGGTGGTGATTATGCGAACGCCGGTACCAGTGGTGACACGCGCACGGCAGAACTCGTATGGCGAGAGATCGACGCCGCGTTCAAAAAGCGTATAATGACCGGTGCGGTAATTAATATAGACCATGTAAAACCGCGACAGTTTTTGGAAGACGCCTGCAGCGTAGTGTGCAAGCAAGTGCGAGACATTATAAAAACACATAACTGTGTCAAAGTGAACACCTTGTTCAATGGGGAGTTTGTGGCGGGTGATAAACGTGACAATAAGAGTTTTAATACAAATAACATAGAACTCTGTGGTACATCGCACTTGCGCGAGTGGTACGAGCTACATGTTATCGAGCCCACATTAGCAAAACTCGAGGAGTTCCAGGAACGCGACAGTGGGTGGGCGTTGACTCGAATCCTCAATTTGACGGTGAGCGTCAACAAGTACAATCCTTTGCGCGCGGGATGTCACATGAAATTGCCTGAATACATTAAATTGAAGAACGCCGTGATCAATGTGCTGTCTATGGACAATGCGTGTTTTGTATGGTCAGTGGTAGCCGCCTTGCATCCAACTGAAAGACATTCAGAACGGGAATCTTCATACCCGCATTATTCAACGGTACTGAATGTACGAGACATTGAGTTCCCAATGACGTTGAGTCAAATTAAAAAATTCGAACGACTCAACAATATATCCGTCAATGTCTATACCATCGAGGGAAAGAAGACTTCAAACGTTCTTCCAATACGGCTTACCGACCACACGAATGATAACCACGTGAATCTGCTGAACTCGGAGGGGAGGTTGATAAGAAAGAGTCATGTAAAGGATTTGAAGCCCTATTTCCCTCCCGAGTCGAAGTAACCTGGTATGATGACGTATTGGTTGAGTGGGTATAATGAGCGCGAGGGTGTTGAGTCAGGGAAAAGCGGAACCCATATAAGTGTCGGGATTGTGGGCCGTAGGTCGGTAAGACCGGTTCGGTCCTTCCCGGGAAGGGGGGAGTTGTGACGTTGCACCGGGTGCCCGTCACTTGGACCGGACGCGTACCCCCCTCGAACCTTTATACGGCGCGCGTACCTGCTTGTCGTCGAGTTATCATGTTTTTCGTCTAGCTATTAGTTACAGGAGAAACCGGTCGGGCGGCCCGATTAGGCCGGGTGGCGCCATCCGCCGGCGCGGCGAAGCGCCTCAAAATTGTAAGAGGCCGCGAAGCGGGCCCGCCACGATCGTCACTGTTGGGCCGATCTCTAGCGTGCGTGGACGTCCGGCGAGGAGTCCTGAGGGTGTATTAAGCGAGGGCGGCAGCCCTACAAGCCCGCCCATCAAGGAGGAAGGATCGAGGACCACGAGAGGGTTGTAAACGACCTGCAATCCCGAAAGTAAGGTAACGGGGGCCAGCGGGGCGGAACGTCGAGTACCGTTTCGCGTATCGTATTTCATATTTGGAGATGTGCGTAGGATCGCTTCCCGACCTACGCACTAATGTCGTGAATCCCTCGGGATTAGTTCTTCGGTCATTTTTACGGGTCTGACATATCCCGCCCGTTGCTACCCCGTGAATAGAGTAAAAGGGGGTCCTTTTCCGCCCGACTCGACAATCCGGTGTATGATTGCGTGTGATAACGTGTCGCGTACGACGTGGCGGCCTTGCCACGCGTTACGATCCTTGCGAGTGTTATGCGATTATGCGGAGCGGCTCAACAGTTACTCTAATATTCGTTTTCGCGCTTCCGTTAATCCGAGTGTTCGTTTTCGTGTTTCCGGTAGTCTTAGTGTTTCGTTAATCGTAAGTCTCGCGTCCACGGTGGCGTTAATCTCGTCCGTGCGTTCATTCTGGGGCGTATCGGCACATAGACCCGTTAATTACCGCGCCCGGTGCTTCGAGAGTGAGGCGGCGGAGTAACGAGTTGGGGGTGTGCAGTTCAGATTACTATTTTCGGTGTCGCGTTTCCGTTAGTCTTAGGATTGCGTTCCTCCGGGTGGAGATATCACGCGCCCCGGAGTGTATCGTGCGGGAGTATCACGCGCTTGCGGAGTGGGCCGAGGAGCGAGAAGAATCGTACCCATTATACTGCGTGTACTCTTTCGTTAGTTGCGATTGCGTGTATCCTTTCGTTTGCGTGTATTATTTCGTTCGTTGGCCTATATTATCGCAATCGTGTATGACTTAATATTATTTTGCGCTTCCGTTACGCTTGTTACCGCGTTTTGCGTAGTTTATTGCGTGTACTATTTTGTTCGTTGGCCTATATTATTGCATTTCGTGTATGATTTAATATTAGTTTTGGCGCTTCCGTTAAGCTTTATTACTGCGTTCTGCGTAGTTTATCGCGTGTATTATTTCGTCATCCCCTAGAGTGGATTATTGTGATTGCGTGTATTATTTCGTCCGCGTATCTTATTACGTTTCGCGCATTTCATCGCGTAGATTATTCCTTGCGTGTATTATTTTGTCGGTGTATATTATTGTGCCTCGCGTATTTCCTCGCGTAGATTATCCCTTATTGCGAGTACAAGTTACACGTCCGTTTTTCCGGGAATATTATTTTTGCGTCCGAGTTTATTTATAACGCGCAGACCCTTCGAAAGACTTTACGTGGTCGATGGATTGATCACGGCGAATACCTCGCCCGCGCCCTGAAAGTTGTAACGCAATTATCAAGCTTTCTCTTATAATATATTTTGATTTACATGCTACTTGAGTGATTTCTTTGGTGTTTGTTTTCGCCTCACCACGGTCAAACCCCTCCGCATTCGGCCTATGTAAGAACCACGACCCTCTACCGAAAATCCTGAGCAGTCTTTGCGATCGGCCAGTGAGGGTGTATCTTCACATATGAATTGGGAGTTATATCGATAACGAGAGTTTATTTCGGATCTATGTAGAGTTTATGTAGAGTACTTTTTGCGGGTAAGAGTAAACGGGTGTAACGATGCACCCCGTGCGCTAAGCATCGTTCCCGGCTAACAACCGCCGGATGCCGCCCGACCGACGACCAATCGGGCGAAGACCAGGGCGCGGTGCGCCCACTTTTTAAGCTTAATTCAAAACACACCGTGTGCGCGGGCCAAGCGCGGTACCGGTGCCTCCCGACGAGCGATGACGGAAGCAGAGCCGCACCGAGGACGAGCGCGGCGCCGCGCCGCCCCACCACAGCGCGACGATCGGCCGCTCCTAGCGAACCCGCCGCGCCGGGCGGGTATATAAACCGCCGCTCCGGCGAGAGACAGACACTTCGTCTAAAAGATCCAGCGTACCGCTATTTCCAGACGAAACCTATCCCGACTCTTAGGGAACACGCCAACGAGGTCCGGTGCTCCGAGCCTCGACTGAGGGCTCTCAGGTGTTCCCGCACTCCCCCAGAACTAACTCCGAAGGCACGGTTACGCGGGGTCGAGCGCGCTCGGCCTCGCAACGAGGGCTCTTGCTGCCGCCGCCCCGGGGCCCCGGAAATCCTCCAGCATACGCTACGCGTTCCCGCACGCATCCGACTATTATCGCAATACCGCGTCGTTCGCAAGTGCACAGGCACTACCGGTAATATACCGAGCCCGTCCAGTATCTTATCAATTGCACATGCACTACCTGTAATATACCGCGTCCGCCTATGTAATATGTAATATACCGAGTCCGTCGATGATCGTAATAACGCGCCGTTTGCCAGTGCGCACGCACTATCTGTAATATACCGAGTCCGGCTATGTAATATACCGAGCCCGTCGAATAGTGTGATACCGCGTTCGTTATATGTAATATACCAAGTCCGTCGATGATCGCAATACCGCGCCGTTTGCCAGTGCGCACGCACTACCTGTAATATACCGAGCCCGTCGAATAGTGTGATACCGCGTTCGTTATCAAGAGCACCCGCACTACCCCTTCGTTGTATATATCGCGTTCTGCCCGTCCCCGCGCTATCTCAAATACCGCGCTAACATTTCTCTTGTATATAATTCGTGTATATAATAAGCCGAATAAACCACTGCATGTACAACCTAAATTGATTATTGTCTCTGGGCCTTTCATCGAACTCCTGATCCAGCACGCAAGTCCGCGTTCGATACTAAAGTCAGGCCGTTACACGGTGGTGTGGCCGTCTCCACACCTGGCGCCCAAAGTATTTTCGTATCGCTTTCGAGATCCGCTCTGCCGTGATCAGAGATTTGCTACGCGATTCAGTCCCGCTTCACAGCCCAGGGAAAATAATACAGAGAAATAGCGTCGCAAGAACTGGGCTGTGAGGCGGGACTGAATCGCGTAGCAAATCTCTAATCGGGTGGCAGAGCGGATCTCGAAAGCGATACGAAAATACTTTGGGCGCCAGGTGTGGAGACGGCCACACCACCGTTTACTCTAACCCGCGAAAAGTACTCTATATAAACTCTACACAGATCCGAAATAAACTCTCGTCAGCGTTATAACTCTTAGTTCATATGTCAAGATACACCCGCTCTGGCCGATCGCAACGACTGCTCAGGATTTTCGGTAGAGGGTCGTGGTTCTTACATAGGCCGAATGCGGAGGGGTTTGACCGTGGTGAGGCGAAGACAAACACAAAAGAAATCACTCAAGTAGCATGTAAATCAAAATATAATATAAGAGAAAGCTTGATAATTGCGTACAACTTTCAGGACGCGGGCAAGGTATTCGCCGCTATCAATCCATCGACCACGTAAAGTCTTTCGAAGGGTCTGCGCGTTATAAATAAACTCGGACGCAAAAATAATATTCCCGGAAAGACGGACGTGTAACTTGTACTCGCAAGAAGGGATAATCTACGCGATGAAATACGCGAGGCGCAATAATATACACCGACGAAATAATACACGCAAGGAATAATCTACGCGATGAAATGCGCGAAACGTAATAATATACGCCGACGAAATAATACACGCAAGGAATAATCTACGCGATAAAATGCGCGAAACGTAATAATAGACACGGACGAAATAATACACGCAAGGAATAATCTGCGCGATAAAATACGCGAAAAGTAATAATATACGCCGACGAAACAATACACGCAATCACAATAATCCACTCTAGGGGATGACAAAATAATACACGCGATGAACTACGCAGAACGCAGTAACAAAGCTTAACGGAAGCGCGAAAACTAATATTAAATCATACACGAAATGCAATAATATAGGCCAACGAACGAAATAATACACGCAATGAACTACGCAGAACGCAGTAATAAAGCTTAACGGAAGCGCGAACTAATATTAAGTCATACACGAGTTGCGATAATATAGGCCAACGAACGAAATAATACACGCAAACGAAAGAATACACGCAATCGCAACTAACGAAAGAGTACACGCAGTATAATGGGTACGATTCTACTCGCTCCTCGGTCTACTCCGCGAGCGCGTGATACTTCCGCACGATACAATCCGGGGCGCGTGATATCTCCACCCGGAGGAACCCAACCCTAAGACTAACGGAAACGCGAAACTGAAAATGGAGTAATCTGAAATGCACACCCCCGACTCGTTACTCCGCCGCCTCACACTCGAAGCACCGAGCGCGGTAATTAACGGGTCTAAGTGCCGATACGCCCCAGAATGAACGCACGGACAAGATTCACGCCACCGTGGACGCGAGACTTACGATTAACGAAACACTAAGACTACCGGAAATGCGAAAATGAACACTCGGATTAACGGAAGCGCGAAAACTAATATTAGGGTGACTGTTGAGCCGATCCGCATAATCGCATAACACTCGCAAGGATCGTAACGCGGGGCAAAGCCGCCACGTCGTACGCAGACACGCTATCACACGCAACCATACACCGGATTGTCGAGTCGGGCGGAAAAGGACCCTCTTTTTACTCTACTCACGGGGTAGCAGCGGGCGGGATATGTCAGACCCGTAAAAATGACCGCAGCATTAATCCCGAGGGATTCACGACATTAGTGCGTAGGTCGGGAGGCGATCCTACGCACATCTCCAAATACGAAATACGATACACGAAACGGTACTCGACGTTCCGCCCCGCTGGCCCCCGTTACCTTACTTTCGGGATTGCAGGTCGTTTACAACACTCTCGTGGTCCTCGATCCTTCCTCCTTGATGGGCTTGTAAGGCCGCCGCCCTCGCTTAATACACCTTCAGGACTCCTCGCCGGACGTCCACGCACGCTCGAGATCGGCCCAACAGTGACGATCGTGGCGGGCCCGCTTCGCGGCCTCTTACCATTTTGAGGCGCTTTGCCGCGCCGGCGGATGGCGCCACCCGGCCTAATCGGGCCGCCCGACCGCTTTCTCCTGTAACTAATAGCTAGACGAAAAACATGATAACTCGACGACAAGCAGGTACGCGCGCCGTATAAAGGTTCGAGGGGGGTACGCGCCCGGTCCAAGTGACGGGCACCCGGTGCAACGTCACAACGTGCAGGATCCGCGAGACAACAATGTTGGACATTTTGCGTGGATTAAGCATCTATCCCGTCTTGTGAGCTCGCAAATTAATAAACATGGACATACAAAGTACATTTGTGATCGGTAAGTGTCTATACTTCTTTTAATAATGTATAAAATATTTTATATTCTGTATAAAAAATTTTATAAAATTTTGTTTCTTTTTTGCAGATGTCTTCACTATTTCAGTTCCAGCGATAAGTTGCAGTCTCACACTGTGGAATGTCGAAAGGTAAACAAATGCGCAATCCGACTACCGAGCGAGAACAACAAGTGGCTCAGCTTCAAGAACCACAGCAGGAAAGAGCGACTTTCCTTTGTGGTGTACGCCGATCTGGAGTGCGTGCTGCAGAAGACACAACCGGAGACGGAACACGCGTCATACGCCTATCAACATCATCGGGTATGTAGTATAGCATACTACGTACAGTGCTCGTACGACGAAACGTTATCGACGTATCGATTTCGTCGCGATAACGACTGCGTCGCGTGGTTCGTCGAGGAACTCAACGGATTGGCGCATCGCGTAAAGAACATCTTGTCCGACATTGTATGCATGGTAGACCTAACGCGAGACGAGTGGGAGACATTTCACAGCGCGACGAAATGTCACATATGCGAACAACAATATGCGCCTGATGATAATAAAGTGCGCGATCATTGCCACCTGACCGGGCGGTACAGAGGTCCAGCACACTCAACGTGCAATCTGAATTATAAGGATTCTCACTTCATCCCAGTAATATTCCACAATCTGTCGGGCTATGACGCGCACTTTATTATCAAGGAGATAGCTGCCGCGTTCGAAAGCTCAATCGATGTACTGCCTATAACAAAGGAAAAGTACATCTCTTTTACTAAACACGTGAAAGACACCGCGGAAAGATCTGATTCGCGAAGCGATATACAATTAAGATTCATCGACTCGTACAAATTTCTGAGCGCGAGTCTCGCAAAATTGGCATCCTTCCTAGATAATAATAAATTAAAAATTATACGATCAAAATTTTCCGCGTTATCCGACGACGATTTCAAATTATTGACGCGAAAAGGTGTCTTTCCATACGAATACGTGGACAGCGTCGAAAAGCTGGAGGATACGTGTTTACCACCGCGCGATTCATTTTACAGTTCCTTGACCGGTGACACCGTATCCAAAAGCGATTACGCGCACGCCGCGAACGTATGGCAGCGATTCTCCGTTCGAACTCTGGGCGAATACAGCGATTTGTACCTGAAAACCGATGTCTTGCTGTTGGCCGACGTGTTTGAAAATTTCCGCGACAACTGCGTCGCGAGTTACGGACTTGATCCCGCGTACTACTACACTTTACCAGGCTTTACGTGGGACGCCATGTTGAAACATACGTGTATCAATTTTGAACTGCTGACCGACATTGACATGGTCATGTTTATCGAACGTGGTATACGCGGCGGCCTGGGTCAATGTTCCGGCAGATACGCGAAGGCCAACAACAAGTATATGGAGTCGTACGATTCATTGAAACCGTCGTCGTACCTAATGTACTTCGATGTCAACAACTTATACGGCTGGGCGATGTGTAAGCCACTGCCCTACGCGGAGTTTCGATGGGTCGAAGACTCGTCAAATTTCGACGTTAACGCGATCGCTTTGGATTCGTCTACAGGCTATATTCTCGAGGTCGATCTCGAGTATCCGCAGGATAAACACGACGCGCACGCTGACCTACCGTTCTGTCCGATGCGCGATAAACCGCCCGGCAAACGGCAGGACAAACTTCTCGCCACGCTGCACGATAAGGAGCGTTATGTCATCCATTATCGCAATCTGCAACAGTGCATGCGCCATGGCATTCGCGTCACTAAAATACATCGCGTATTACAATTCGCTCAATCTGAGTGGCTCCGCTCTTACATCGAACTCAATACAAAATTCAGAACACAAGCCAAAAATGAGTTCAACAAAACATTATATAAATTAATGAATAACGCTGTTTTTGGGAAAACAATGGAGAATGCACAAAACCACGTCGATGTAAAATTAGTGACGAAGTGGAAGGGTAGATATGGCGCGGAGGCAATGATCGCGCGACCGAATTTCCACAGCAGTAGCATGTTTTCGGAAAATCTGGTAGCCATCGAACTTCGCAAATTCGAGGTGAAATTCGACAAACCGATCTACGTCGGCATGTGCATCCTCGACTTGACGAAGGTATGCCTATACGAATTTCACCACGATTACATGTTTCTCCTGTACCGCGACTCGTGTAGAATCATGTATACCGACACGGACAGTTTGATTTATCATATCAAGTGCGACGACGCGTACGAGAACATGAAACATGATATAGCTCGGTTCGACACAAGTGACTACGCGGTAGATAACGCTTATGATATGCCTCTCGTCAATAAAAAAGTGCCGGGCCTGATGAAGGATGAAAACAACGGGGCCATTATGACCGAATTCGTTGGACTTAGGACGAAAATGTACGCCTTGCGAGTCGATGGTAAGAAAGACACCAAAAAAGCGAAAGGTGTCAAAAGCAACTTCATCGCGCGCACCATCACATTCAACGACTACACGCGATGTCTGAACGATGAGATCGAAATGACTCGACCACAGTCGTGCATAAGATCGAAAATGCACAAAGTGTACACCATTAGCGAGACGAAAATCGCTCTGAGTCCGTATGACGATAAGCGATATATCGTGCCGGATTCGACCGATACGTTGCCGTGGGGACATTACCTAATATAACGTAATGTATATAATGTATATAATGTATATAATGTATGTATTGATGTATGTATATATATATACATTATATATATAATGTATGTATGTATGTATAACGTGGTCCCGGACTGAACAGTGCGTTTTCCGGGGCCCCCTCCCAGAGTGTTGTGACGACACCCCCCTATATATGGCCCCACGAAGCACGAAAGTCACAATAGTCCTCGAGTAAATATCGTATTATATATGAGAAGGGATATTAATAAAGATATCGCACATGTATTTAGTATTTAATATTTTTTATTACATACTTTATTAGTATTACATGTATCATTTTTATATTAAAAATAAAATACAGTTTGCACGAATTAAATCACTTTGTTCTTGTATATCCATGAGTTGTGTGATCCATCGAATCCCAGCCATTTCACGTAAACCTCGTCGCCCCTCCTGCGCAGTACTTTCTCCACGAGATACACGTCAGGATAAGTCGCGCGATGCAACTCGTACTCGTAGAACGCTCCAGCGACGGATTTTCCACGATAGTCCTCGAGTAGGTAGGTTACGGGATTGGTATGCTGCACTTTAACGATCTTAAACACCTCGGTGGTCCAATTCGGCGTGTAACCTTTCTCGAAAATTGTTTTGTATTTGCTGACGCGTACCAAGTCGCCCGTTTTGAACTTTGCCGGGCCCGCGATCTTTATCGCGCTGTACACCGTAGCCAACAGTCTTTTGGCGATCGCGGGGGTAACGTCGACGGGTCGCATGCCGATCGTTCGATGCTTGCGCGCGTTGTAATCCGACACGAGTCGCGATAACGCGTCGACCCACTTGTAAGCTCCATTGAGCGTAAACATCTTCCACATGTTGTTTTTTAACGTGCGATTGAATCGCTCGACGACCGACGCCTTCATCACCGAATACGTGGAATAATGATTGATGCCGTGTTTTCTCACGAGACGTTGCACGTCGGTGTTGTAAAATTCCTTCCCCATGTCGGTTTGTAGATTACTAGGGCACCTCCCGCTATCTCGAATTATCTCAGCGATAGCGTCAGCTGTCTCGCTGCCACCTTTACCCTTGAGCGGCACGGCCCACGCGTACTTGCTCAACACATCGATGACGGTGAGTATGTAGTGATAGCCTCCGTTGAAACGCGAGTACGGGCGCATCTCGACGATATCAGCCTGCCACAGGTTGTCGTACCCTCGCACTATGACGTGTCTGCGGGGAAAATTTCTTCTCGCCGGTGCGTGCAATTCGTCCACCAACTGTCGCTTTTCGATATTTTTATCCACATCTGTCGAGTTTAATGGTCTCATGTTCGGTTAACGTTCCGTTGACTGTCGGTCGTCGTTCTTCGGCTGTACGTAACCGTTTCTGTTTATGTTTCTGCGTCGTTCATCGCTGTTTCTGAACCGCTCAGAAACGATTTCGAGCCGTTCTCGAACCGTTCGTTGTCGTTCGTCATTGTCAGTTAACTGCTTCTTGTCACTCATCGTCGTCGTCGACGTTCTTTAGCCGTTTGTAGCCTTTCCTGTCTCCGCGTAGTTCACAGCTGTTTCTAAACCGCTCGTAATCGTTCCTAACCTGTTTTTGAACCGTTCGACAACCGTCCGACAACCGTTCTTGAACCGCTCGACAGCCGTCCGACAACTGTTCTCGAATCGTTCGTTGCTGTTCGTCATCGTCGTTAATTAACCGTTGCCTCTCTTCACTCGTCGCCGTTCGATAGTCGTTTCTGCTGAATTGTTTCTTCATCCTTCATTAGCCGTTTCCAATCTACCGATATTTGCACGTCGAAGCTCGTTCACCGCAGCCTGTAACGCTCGCACATCCTTCTCGAACGCGGTAAGCTTCTCGTCTGACTCTTTCCATTGATCTGTCAGACTTTTAAAGCACTGATCAACGTATATTTTGTTAACAGCGTCACCGTCAGTCTCAGGTTGCGCTACGCGACGAATCTTGCGCGATCTTGCATCAAAGTCCGTGGCGGCGCGACACAGAGCGTTGTCGCGCACGAAATTTCTTACTAATCCGCTCCACCGGTAATGATAGGAAATGGTATTCGTCGCGTCTTCGCGCTGCTCGAACAATCCAAATTTATTGATCGGCATTTTGACACCGATTGAACGGATCGCTGTCGCACCGTTTAATTTATAATAAGCCCAGCCTCGCAAAGTTCTTCGATGATCGACATGATCTCATTGTCGTAGGCATTGTTGCCAGCTTGACGCGAAGCGTCGAGCAATCGCAGACGATCCACCAGCTCGTTGGGGTCGTCCCAGTGCACGTAGTCAATCTTATTGTTGGTTAGCGTCACCGCGCGAGGTGCAAATAATCCCTTTCCGGATTTTTTCTTCTTGGATTCGGTTGACATCAACGGTGCGATTACGGTGTATACTTGTATCCCACGTTGCCCTTTCGTCGCTCGTGAGGATCGTGCTTGTATTTATGAGCACTCTTTGCCAACAGTATGCTCCTGTACTTTTGCATATCGTCCTCCGTGTAGATATCGTAATCGGGTATTTTCTTGAAGATCAACTCGTAAATACCGGGTGTGCCGGCGTATCGTACGCCGTCGATATAAATGTTATCCGCTTTATCCACGTCAAAACGTTTATTACCAAGCATCAATTCATTCTTGCCGAGATAAACGCCGTATGTGGTGTCTATCGTTGGATAGGCGCTCAAAGCAGACGCGATGTAAATTCGGCTCAGGGGACCCAAGTGATCTTGCAACGATTCTATAAACCATTCTCGACCCTTCGACGTTTGCAACAGCTTTTTAACGTCGTCCCGATCGAGTCGTCCGTGGTTTCAAAAACATCCACGATTTTGAGAAATTCGGGATTTGTACTTTGCACGGTTAGCGTCGGTGTAGAGGTTATCGGTGTAGAGGTTATCGGTGTAGAGGTTATCGGTAGTACAATCGATTGATTAGATTTACGCGGTGTCGATGACAGATCCGACCTGGAGTCTAATCGTTTCTTCTTTCTCTTCGGTGTAGCATCCTCCACCTCCTCCTCGCGCTGTTGAACGGATAGCGGTTCGATTTTCACATCAGCGTCGCTCTCCGTTGGCTCATTTTTTTTCACCGCGATCAAGCTCGAGTTGTCGACGATCTTTTTCAACGGCTCGATGAGAGGTTTAAAGTGCGTGTCCAACTCAATGTCCTTCTCGATCTTACCGGTCTTCAAAGCGCGAAGTTTCTTGCGAATCGAATTACTCGTTTTCGCAATATCTTTCACGATCTTCTCGCGTTCGCGAATCGTCTCGCTCCCGTCGATCGCAGCCATCGTGGGGGGGAAAAAATAAAGCAGAGTGTCGATCTCTTTCTCCGTAACACTAACGTTGTTTCACCTTCGACGACGTATCGATGACGACTGACCGCTTTTGCGGTATCGCGAACTCGTTAAATCCTTTTTTGTATCGACCGTTTGAAAGCGCGCTGTCCTTGTCTATCACTACGAATCCGTACTTGCATTGCCAACAATCTTGGCACAACGAGCAAAATTCATCGTACGACATGTCGGTATTTACATGATCGTTGTACACGTGTTTCAAATTAGTACCATCCTGTTTGAACAGGATCAGCAGATTCGCGTTGTCGCGTATCAGATGTTTCGGTATTCTCGCGTACGTCTGACAGAGATAAAAGCAGTCGACGTTCGAGTGCCTGCCCATCGAGAAATACTCTCTCACAGTGTCTTGCTTATCGCACGCCACGTCGTCAAAGACGAATATCGAGTTCGAACACGCGTCGCTCGGTGGAATGACGTCACTGTTATTGGAGAAGGTGTAGTAGCCGATTTCGTCGATCGATGTCAATAAATTCTCCAGATATCAGTATTTCGGTTGTTGCAGCAATTTCGAGTACACGTACACGTTCTCGAAACGTACACCGTGCGGACTTTCCAGCAAACTTATCCACTTCCAGAACGTTGGTTTTACCGTAATTCGAGGGACCGCAAATAATCGCGCATATAGTAGCCGGCAGCATCGTACCGTGTCTGCGCCTATCCGCGTTGCCCTCCATCGACCGTGATCTGTCGTCGCAATTCGTCACGCGAATTGCTAACGGTTGTCGCACGGCTCTCATTTTTTTTTTTACACTTTGTACGACTGAATCGAACTTTCTCGTTCGAACGTCTATTTATAAGTGCGCAGCACCGCGAATCGCTCAGTCGCAAAGATGTTCGTCCTGCTGTCGAGACCTTCGGACATTCGCGATTTTAGCGCCGAACAGCTGCAATTCGTACCGAAAGCTGTTCTATTGCAAGTGTGCGGTGATCACGTCTACTATGTGTGGGACAAGCTTCCGCAGCATATAAAGGCGGATTTGGAGGTTCAGACCTATCGTCGCTGTGACGCACATTACAATCAATCGTGGCAGCGAACGCACATCGACGGTCCCGCGCCAATGATAAAGGATTGCGGCGAATGTCAACAAGAAAAATAAAAACAGGTAGAGACCTGTTTAATCGCGCGATAGGTGCACTTCCGTTCGAACTGCACATTCCCGGCTATCAGTATTGCGGTCCGGGAACTCGTTTGCGAGAACGATTGGCTAGAGGTGATCCGGGTGTAAATCCATTGGACGCGGCGTGTCGCGAGCACGACATAGACTATTCGCGTAACAAAGGCCTCACCGAGAGACACGCGGCGGACGAGATACTCGCCGAGAGAGCGTTGGGACGCGTCATCGCGAGAGATTCGACTCTCGGAGAGAGAGTTGCCGCTACAGCCGTCTGGGCGGCCATGAAGGCTAAGACGAAGCTCGGAATGGGTTTGAAAATAAAGGCGAAGGCGAAGGCGAAGACCCAGACAAAGATAAAGATGAAGAAGAGAGCGGATTCGAAAAAACGGATACTTCCGGCAGCGAAACGAGGCGGCGTATTGCCGATTCTACCGTTGTTGGGAGTTCTCGGTTCTTTGGCCGGCTAGCAAAGCCGCGCGACGTCAGCTGGAAAAGACGCAACGTCACAATCGCGCCATAGAAGGTCGCGAACTTTATCTTGCTCCGTACAAATATGAACAAGGACTGTATCTCGGCCCGCACAAACGCGGGCGAGGAGTAGCGTTGAAGATTAAAAAAAAAACATCAAAGAAGACGTTAAATATGCCCACGGGTGTTACGACTAACGTACAATTGAGTCGACTGGCAAGGCGAATGCGCGTACCGTTCTTCAGAGGTGTTTTCATGCGTGATTCGTTACCGATCGTCGATGGCGTACGTCGAAACGAGAGCGGTATCGTGAATTTGGACGATGCAGCCGGCCCCGGTACTCATTGGGTAGCGTACGCCAAGAGGGGAGATTGAGTCGTATATTTCGACAGTTTCGGCAATCTTCGACCACCGAAAGAACTGGTGCGATATTTCGGACCGAGCGTGACGAAAATTGAGTACAATCACACGTTTTATCAGCGCTACGATCAGAGCATCTGTGGCCAATTGTGCTTGCAATTTCTCCGGACGATCGATGACGATCGGCGCTAATTTAAAACCTGACGACGCGCCGTGCGGAGACTCAGTGTTCGTCGACCAGCTTCCGCCGATATGTCTATAACGTTTACGCTGACCGGGAAGAGTAGCATCCTCGCGGAGCACTATTTTCCCGCTGTGGATCTGAACGACGGTGACTACGAGCTCGGCCTAACGTGTTTCGAGACTTATCACACGATTCCGAACGTGAATTCTTCGAATAATAAATTTTATTTCGACGAGGATGACACGAAAATTACGATTCCCGAGGGACCGTACAAGATACGAGCCATACACGAGTTTTTGAAACGTGAAATTTCACGTAAACGTCCGCGACGCGTGGTTCGTTCCAACGACGATCGTCGTACGTCGATCGCGGATATCGCGCGAGAGGAGACCGTTCGCGCGAACGGCTACGAAGACGATGTCGCGGAATACCCGATAGTGCTTCGTGCAAATTACAATACGATGAAGAGCGAGATCAAGTGTGCTTTCAGAGTGAATTTTAACAAACCGAACAACGTCGGATCGCTGCTGGGATTCTCGTCGACGCGTATATTGCAGCCGGGACAGTGGCACGAATCGGACGCACCGATTAATATTATCAACGTAAACATTATCCGCGTGGAGTGTAACGTGACCGCGGGTGCATACAGCAACGACAAACGCGTACGATACACGAATTTTCACCGAGCGTACCACCGGGATATAAGATATCGGAAACGCCGGCGCAGATCATTTATCTGCCGATCATCGCGCGGAGCGTTACAAATCTAACGATACGCGTCGCTGATCAAGACGGACGATTGCTCGATTTTCGCGGAGAAGAGATCACCGTCAGATTGCACGTACGATGGCGAGAGCGATAACGCGCCAGTGTATGCGTGAGCGTGAGTGTACGCGCGACACATGAGATGCTAGTGTTGAACGACTCGGAGCACGCGACAGATAACAGTAATTTCTTTACGGCTGCACCGATCGACGATATCGTTAAGTCGACATTCGGTGGCGTTAAACAAGCGACGAGAAAGAAGCTCAACGCGTCACACGTTAAGTTTTTACAATCTCTGGGATTTGCGGTGCGAAACATCTGAACGATGATTAAAATTCTCAACATCGAAAGCGAGCCGGTCTTTGACGATCGCATCGTCAAGATCGAGACTCACACGTACAACCCGTACGCCAACACAACGTTTGATTATAGCGACGAGATACGAATACTCATACAACAGCAGGATCTGTATACGTTGCCGTGCGAAAGTTTTCTCTACGTCGAAGGAACATTGACGGTGACCAGAGCAGCCGACCAAGTCGATAATGTGGTATTGGGTACTAATTGCGTCGCGTTTATGTTCGATGAGATTCGATACGAGCTCGACGGTATAGAGATTGATCGTTGCAGAAACGTAGGAATAACCAGCACGTTCAAGAACTACGTTACGGTATCGTCCGATAGAAGCGTGATCCTGCGAAACGCGGGCTGGGAACCACATAATAATCCGAACGGATATTTCAATTTCTGCGTACCGCTCAACTTGTTACTGGGATTTTGCAAGGATTACAAACGCGTGGTGATCAACGCTCGTCACGAATTGATCTTGATACGAGCGCGCAACGACAACAATTCCCTGGTGGGAAGTCTCGCGTTGGAGCCTGCTATCAAAATACTCAAGATACAATGGCATGCCTCACGTGGTATTGAATGAAATCAACAAGCTGTCGATGCTGCGCGCCTTGGAAGACGGACGATATCTAAGTATGGGTTTCCGTTCGTGGGACCTGTACGAGTATCCCCTGTTGCAGAACACGATCAAGCACTCGTGGGCCATTAAGGGGATCCTAAAGCCGTCTGTAATACCGGCTTTCTTTCTTAGCACTAATCTTTTAATTGGCTTTATAGAAATGCAAATTTCTTGTCTAGAATTAAAGTACGCATCAAAATCTACGTCATGGTGGTCGAATTTATATCGAAAACGAAAAAAAATTAATATTTTTGTTAATTTTTGGTATATGTAACGACAATATTTGCTTTGTATAAAAATTCCACAATAAGTATCCACAAAATTAGACCGGCATGACGTAGGGACAACATGTAAGAACAATATCGTGCAATTGAAACTAAGAATAAAAGCCTACAAAAAAAGATTATTGATAAGGAATGCAAATCCAGAAATTCTAGCCTAGAAAAGAGGTAAAGGAGCAGTATGGCATGTAAGAATAGTTACGCGATTTTGAAAGAGATGTCGCTGCCAAACATGTCGATGAAGACATTACATACTAGTGTCTTATCTGTCAGACTCAGAAGAGGTTAGAAACACGCGGCCGTCTCGACCGCGTGTTTATAACCTCTTATGACTCTTACTACGTTTACGCTCCGATGTGTCAATTACCCGGAGGTATAAGGCACCATAACAGTCCTCACCCGAGGACGCCCGAAAAATTCCCCAAACTACGTTTACGCGAGCGTTACTTCTGTAGTAAACGATAATTCACTCGTTTACGCGGAGTAAATTATCGTAAGTTACTACAAAAAATCCCGTTTACGCGAAGAAATTATCGTAAGTTACTACAGAAGTAACGCTCGCGTAAATGTAGTATCTAACAGATAGAGACTTGTGCAGAATATGCACCGCAATAAAAAATTTATTTTCTGACAATGTTACGTGACTTGTGATATGTTATCAAATAATGTGTCATGAAGAGCTCGAGATATGTGATTACATTCTGATAATGACCAACGTACAAATCTCTATCTCATTATTATTCTGCAGCATTTCTTATATGTCCAGCGTTTCTTATGCATTTTACATTATTTTGTATTGTTTATAATGTTTCAATAAGATACATTTCTGGTGTACATTGTACATACATTGGTTATTTACAAATTAGAATATAATAAGAATAACATCTTTTTCTTATTTTTTTATAATTTATACAATGTTACAATTTATGTTATCAAGTAATGATTTATGAATAGCTGGAGTAAGATATGTTATTTAGCAGTGTTATATCAGATAACAACCAATATACAATGTACAACAGAAATGTATCTTATTGAAACATTATAAACAATACAGAATAATGTAAAATGAGAAATGAGAATTGTACGTTGGTCATTATCTGAATGTAATCACATATCTCAAGTTCTTCATGACACATTATTTGATAACATCACAATATTAGTGAATGCAAAGTAATAGCAGCATAAATCATCCGCGTCCGGTCGTATCTCGATCTGGACCACGTAGTTGTTGCTACGGTTATCGCGCTGGCTGAAACTGGTAATAACGATGAAGGCGTATTGGCGTAATCGATGAGACTCGCTTCATTCGGCGAAGTGTCGCTCGATAATTTGGCCCTTGCACTGTCTCTGTTAGACGATTTCGGACGAGTCGATTTGTCAGTGTTTAGAAGTAAGATAAGCTCGCATCTAAGTTGTCTTCGTGTCTTTAGCTTTGTATTACGCACACATCCATAGAAAGCTACGAAGACGATACGTGCGTTGTGGATGACAATCATCCATACAAGTTAGTGAAAGGTGTACAATAATTTATTATTTACTACAAAAATGTATAATAATATAAAATAGGATGTTATTGACGTTTTTCAGTTGTAATTATTTAGGCAGTACCATTTTAACTACTAATATTTTCGAGAATATTTTAGTATAGTATAATATTTTAGTATATTATACAGTGCGCGACCAGTTCCAGGATGACTCGCAAGCACAAATCTCGTACGCGCGGCTGAAAGGTCTCTACCTCACACTTTTTCGCACACCGATACCGCATACTTGATCGATGGCATTCTTCATCGCCGCGCGCGGAATCGCTTAGGTCACCCGGAGCCGAGCAGGTGCCTCTCTCGACAAGCGTCCCGGGCTGTATCGCCTAACGGAGACAGCTGACTTTCCTTTCCTGTCGGCATGCGCGCAGAAACGAGCTATTATCGCTATTAGCGTAATAGATGCAGTCGGGTTCCACGGTTCTAGGGGAGCCGCCGCTGCCTGATGAATGCAGGTATCCGCGCTGGTCGTTTGCGCGCGTCCAGGATCCTCACCCGTAACGCTGGATTTTACCGTTTGCCACCGCGCAATGCTCGCGCGACGTTATCTAGGATAATTCTCAGCCGACGTAACGATATTCCGGTTTGTAATCCGGTATCGCGAGGATAAGAGCGTCCGCGCGGAGCGTGTGAGCGCGCCGATCGTTGTGTCCATCGATGTAAATTATAACGATATCAGATGACCCAATACCGCGACTACGCAAATTCCTGCTGGCCGTTTGATTATGAACACGTTTACTTATCGCCGATAACGCGAGTTATAGCGTTTTCGATTTGCTGACTCGACCCGACTCAGGGTCGGGTCGAGTCAGATCTCAAGTTTGATTTAAAACTTGATATCTTTAGGAACGCACTCAGTATCATGGCGGAAGGTGTGTCTCCTAACCTATTACTGACAGTTCACGAAAGCTCTAGCACTATTGGCACTATAGAGATATAAGAATAGAGTGCGCGAGTCATATGCTAGCACGTAAGAGGCTGCGATATAGGAATAGAAAAAGAACGCTGCATATAGGCCCTTTCTGTCTTTGTCTACGCGTGCATGCGAAACAAAGACAGAAGGGGCCCATGGGCAGCTTTCTCTTTCTATTCCTATATCGCTTTTTCAGCTCGCTCGCGCACTCTATTCTTATATCTCTATGATTGGCACATGCGGAACTTCATACTTCAAAAGATCTCGCGAAAGTTTTTCAGCTCGTATTAAGTAAATGTAATAAATATAACAATGAATGGATTAGGTAAGAAATTTGTACTATGTTAGTAATTACTGTTAATTATGAAAAAGAACAAATGTACATACAATATTAATTGATTGTAACAAAAAATCATAAATGATAATTTTTACAGGAAAGAAGAAGACAAGTGTGAAAATTTGTCGCGATAAAAATGGACAAATAATAAAAACAAATGAAGGGATTCTGTATGAATATGTGGATAACGACGGTAAACATTTTATTTAAAATATTGTAAAATTAATAATATGCTTTATCGCCAATGAATTTCCACTGCTGTAGCATCAAAAATATAAAATTATTTTTTTCCTCAGGAAATACCACATTAAAATTTCTACAGACAACACATCCGTCCTGTAGCGAATCATCATCATCAACATCAGTTGAAAGTGGTAAGTGATTTGTATGCGCATTGCTATGCGAAAAACTTTGAACAATAGAAATATTGCATTTGAGATAACGATGAACCAATTTCATTCCAGAGAGCATAATGCCATGCAGTACAACAGCAAGCACTACGCAAGAAAATAATTGTAATAAAAATGTGGAAAAATTGGTCATTGCACATGACTTTTTACTTTTTTCGTCAGATAGTTCTAATGAAGAATTACAATATACATGCCTAGTGCAGAAAAAAAGAATGCCGCGAGTGAAACATTATATTAAAAATATCGTTGATCAATATACTGATAAATAGGTAAATATAATATTTATTAAAAATATTTATTAAATCCAATGTGTTATGAGCTTATTTTTTATCTTATGATCTCTTTTAGTTTCAGAAACATTTTAGACTTGTAAGAAGAACTTGTGAGCATATTATTAATTTGTTCGAACAGAGCAAATATTGTCCTAAGGGCTTTCGAGGGAGAAAAAATAAAACAGCTAAAGAACATGTTTTAGTTTTCTTATGGTACATTATTTTTTATGGTACATTATTTTTTAAATCACTTATGGTACATTATTTTTTAAATCACTTATGGTACATTATTTTTTAAATCACTTATTTACAAATATATAAAACCGTTTTATTAAATATTACTTGTCGAGAAATATATGTTTTTTAACGCATACAGGTTTGCTGCAAATAAAACAGTAATAAGAAGTGTAGCAGAACGTTTTGACATGCAAATCGCTACAGTGCACCTTATTATCAAAAGAGTTACAAATTTCTTAGTAGATTTGGCTCCAACAATAATCCGATTTCCTGCAACGGAACAAGAACGTCAAGAAAAAGCTCAAGAATTTCAAAATATATGCGGGATTGATGGAATTGTTGGATGTATAGATGGTACATATATTCCGATTAGAACACCTGCGAAAAAAATTCGTCATACATATGTAAATAGACACGACGAAACTGCACTTACTTTACAAGGCATATGTGATGCGAAAAAAAGATTTATAGATTGCTTTACTGGAGTCTCTAGTAAACTACATGATGCTCGTGTGTATGATATATCTTTTGTTAAAGAAAAAGTGTCTGCAATGGGTGATTTTCATCATATTATTGGCGACGCAGCCTATCCAATATCTATAAATATTTTGACCCCATATAATGGGAAATTAACACCAGTGCAAGCAAATTTTAAGGTGGTATGTCTATTAACCTATGAAAACAGATCGATGCAGTTTTTTCAGTAAAAGTAATTAAGCAACTGACGAATCTTCATGCTAAATTTGAAATGGATTGACCGTGTAGTTTCCGAGATATTATTGTCTAAAAATATGCTTTTTTCCCTATCTTAAGCATTGCGTTTATGGCGGACGACGCGTGAGAGACCGTAATTTTGAGATAAATTGATGGTAGTAAATTATAGAAAAGACAGATCAGGTTGAAAATTAGAATAAAAACAGAGGAGTGTCTTCCGAATCATATGGTACCAAAGCCAACAATCTCAACCGTATAGAATGTTCACAAAATTAGTTAAAAGACATCGATTTCAGTCCATTCCTCACTGTGATCACAAACCTTCGGATATGTGGCAACGTCGCGCTTTGAATTCATAACGCGAGTTGCATAGGTTAAAACGCGGTTGTTCGTTCATGATATAAAAGTAAATGTTGCACTTAAATAAAATTAACCTCTAAGTTTATTGCTCCGAACGATACACGTGCAACCATTTGTTTACATGAATGTTGCGACGTTGCCACATCTGAAGCTCTTCTGTACTACGCTAAGAAAATTGGACTATTTTCACTCGCCTCTTTTTTATTATTGATTATTTATTCGATTTGTGATATACAATCATTTTGAGAAATTCATTAATGAATTTAGTCGACTATGAAAATGTATGAAATTAGAAGTTTTAAAATGAGGTTTATTTTGACTTACATAGTCGCGAATAAACCACCTTAATAATCTTTTTTGTAGAGCGCGAGTTAAAATTGAAAACGCGTTTGGATTATTAAAGTGCAGATTCCGACAATTGACAAAACTCGATATGTGGTCCGTAATGTCAATGTCCAAATTTATTATATCTTGCTGCGTATTACATAATTTATGCATAGACAAAAATGATACGTTTGAATATTTTGAATATGAAGAACTTTCATTTCCAATTCAGCAATCTATTTATAGTAATAATAGAATAAGAACGTTAAGACAGTTGAAACGTGATCGCATAGCGCTTGATTTGATTTAAATTTTGATTAAAATTTTGTTTATGGACCTATAATAGAATGTTATACTAATGTAAATTTTATTAAATAAATTTTTTTATTTAATAACATAATACAAATATAAAAGGCTTCAGTATTACAGTAAATCTTTTTTTTTTTAACTACAACGCTTATAAAATGATAGATTGATATCACATTATTTTGGCAAATCATACATTTAAATTCTTACAATGTAATATCACAATATTATGTTAAAGTATGACAATATTGGAAATAAAAAATGATAATAAACGGAACTTAATGCATATTTTTCTATTAACTAAAACATTTGTGACAAATTAATATCATTGCTTCTTCAAATCTTACATTTAATATCACAATGTTATATAAAGTATAACGATAACAAAAATAAAATAAAAAACTTATAATCTATATTATATATATATATATATATATATATATATATATATAATATTATATATATACAGGGTGTCCGAAAAATCGCCTACTCCACTTCGGGAGGTGATTCGGGACCCAAAAACAAGCAAAAAAGTTCATACAAACATAGGTCCGGAAATGAGCCGTTTCCGAGTTATAGCCACTTTTATATTCAAAAATCGTAATTTAGAATCTGCTTGGTATCCCTCTTTTTTAATTATTTCTTAAATTAAAACATTTTATTTTTAAATATTTTTAATTTTTTTCATTTTAATTTTTTTATTTTTTTTCAATATTTGTAAATACGATTACATTATTTTTAAAAGAAATCAGTTGTTTTCACGGCTACTTGAAATCAGTTGTTTTCACGCCTATTCAAAATCAGTAAGTAAATCACGGCTTTTCAACAAGTTTCAAATTATTATTTAACAACACCTTACTTTTAGGTTGTATCTAATCTTTCCGTATTCATCATTGGATCGTTTAAGTTTTAATGAATTAGCTGATATGCATCTTATGTATGGTCTTGCTCAAAGTAATGCTGCCGAGGCAAGAAGATTATACATCCAGTCTTTTCCAATCGAGATGTACCGGGAATAGCGTCTTTTCGAAATGTAGACAGAAACTTGAGAGAATTTGGTAATTGTAATTTTAAAAAATTGAAAATAAAAATTTACGATTTTTGAACATAAAAGTGGCTATAACTCGGAAACGGCTCATTTCCGGACCTATGTTTGTATGAACTTTTTTGCTTGTTTTTGGGTCCCGAATCACCTCCCGAAGTGGAGTAGGCGATTTTTCGGTCACCCTGTATATATATATATGTAGGTCTAGAGGTATGTTCCAGGACTGTTTACGTTTTTTGAAATGTACAGTCCTGGAATATAACGCATATATATGTAATCAGATTCAAAAAATTGTCCCGAAACGTGCCGTAGGACATGAATTTTTTCCAGGACAGTCCTGGAAACTGCCAAATGTCCTGGAATATACCGATGTAAAAAATAAAAGTCCCGGAACATACTTCTGGACCTACATATATATATATATATATATATATATATACTTATGGAAAAGCATACTGTTATAATATAAACTTTGGTTATTGCATATAAAAAGTATTACTTGAAATAATTTATTTTTTTATTTGTGGAAAATAATTCTCGAAGAACTTCTATCTTTTCTTTATGCCGACGCTCTTTCTGCTTTTTTTTCTCATTATTAATGTCTTATTGTAACAGTGCAAAAATGTTTGAAGGTTTCTGAATTTTCCTCTCAACTTCATCTTTGCTGCTCAAAGAGTCTATTTTTCTTTTTTTAATAGTACATTGGCCTATACCGAAACAAACGTCAGGTTCGATGCTATCGTCGATACTATTGATTAATTCAAATTCTTCTTCAAAGTCGATATTACATTTTTTATTCCCTGATTTTTTGTTATTTTTCTTTGCAGCATTTCTTCTTTTTAACATATTTTTATATCGGTATTCGCACTGCACGGACGAACGAAAAGTTCCAAATGTTTTCGTGATTTTATTACTTATAAATTCCCACATACATTTCTTGTTTTTGAATTTGGTAAATGGGCCTATTTGTTTAATATTTTCGAAATATAATTCTAGTAATTTTTTGCTTTCATTATCTGTCCATACAATTCCATGTGAATCATTTTCTTCTTTAACAGATTCTTCATTCCTAAATGATGCTGTACTGCATGGCATTATGCTCTCTGGAATGAAATTGCTTCATCGTTATCTCAAATGCAATATTTCTATTGTTCAAAGTTTTTCGTATAGCAATGCGCACACACACTTACCACTTTCAACTAATGTTGATATGATTCGCTACAGGACGGATGTGTTGTCCGTAGTTTCTGTTGCCACGCTATTTGGCAGCGACAGTTAAGGGTTGTGGAATTAAAGATTTTTTAATGTAAATTAGTTTAAGAAATAGAATTTAAATCACCTTTATTCAAGGAGAATTTCCTTACAATCTTGGTTTAAGATTCAAATTGCAGTTAAGATCTGTCTTAAGTCAGAATTTTTAAAGACTGTTAGCATTGACAACTCAATGACAACTACTGATTCCCAACAACAACTGATGATCGATAATTTTTCACTCTTATTTATATTCAAGTGGCAAGAACCCCCCCCCCCGCGCGAGCTTCTCACCACTTCTTTTGTCTTTATGTTTGAAGGAGGAGGAAGGTCTTATCACTAGGTGTAATTTTATCCCTTGTGAACCGCGGCCTGAGAACCGTCTCCTTATCAGAAATCGGATAATTAATCAATATCGATTCTTCGCTCTTAACAATCTTGGCTATTTTTAGATTGAATTTTGCTCGCACGTAACAATGGTAATAATATTTTGTTTCATTTAGAGAAAGTTGGGCAGCCACGTAAGAAAGTTCGACAGTTGCATAACGTTGAAAAATTAATAGAGGACATAAAAAGTGATAGGAAGATACCAGAGGAAGCCATGGAAAGAAGACATCAAGAAAACATAGATCTGCGCAAAAGACTTCTGGATTCTTTAGGAACAATGGTTGATATTCTACAAAAAAAGTAACCTTTTGTTATATGTATTCTGATTTTGAATGGGATGACGCAAAGTTAAGGATTAAATATCCATATGGATTAATAATCCGTTTAAAGAGTTTAAAATAAGAGTTTAAAAAGTTGAGTGAAGTATTAAGGATTCACTAACATTGTGTGATATAGCCCGTTACTCAGGCTACGAAATGTGATGTTTCTATATAAATATATATTTTTATAAATTATAATTAAGAAAAGTATATTTATTTTATTTAAAAAATTGCATTACCTATATGTTATATAAAAGAAAGAATGGTTAATATTTTATGAAAAAAGCAATCTTGTTATATGTATTATGAGAGATTATCTTTTTTTCATTTTAATTGAAAATTTTTTTTATAAATAATGTTTACAACTGTATACTCACAGTTTATTTAAATCTATTCAGGATATGAAATGGGATATATGTTTATGATGTGATATATGAAATGTGAAATAGAATTAAGAAAGATATTTTTTATAAAAGAAGTTGCGTTACCCATATGTCATGTGATAGTTATAAGATATGACGTGTTACCTATGTATTATTAGACAATATGTTATATGCAAATATGTTTAATGTAAACGCTATGAATTACTTTAAATAAAGTGTGTATACAAAGTTATTTTATTTACATTAGTGCTAAAGTTATTTTATTACATTAGTGCTGTTCGAGATTCCGTTCATGTTGCGCCGTCCGATCAGATGGCAGCATCGATCGGATATCGACGAGCCGGATCGACGCGGCAACTTGCGCAAGCACGAGCGCGCTCATCGCCAACTTCTTCCTCGCGACACACAGAGTCGTACAAATGGCCGCGCAGTGACCAGACGTGCGACGTGTGCTCTGTGCATTTCGATTTGTGACGACGCATTGAAGTGCCCACCGCAGTAACAGTAGCTGCCGAGATACTGTATTAACGTGCAAATAGACCGCTCGACCAGCTCAGGTGCATCGACACGACGAATCAGGCTCACACGTGCGCGAGTGCCGACCGCCACGTGTCTCACCGGCTCACGGGCAAATCACCACAAAGAGGGCAATTAATACAATTGTCCCTTGCATTCACGGACAATCTAAAGACTTCTCACTCATACACCGCTTATCGATTTCTCAGGTCAGACTGTGTAATTTTTGACGAATTAAGGACTGTGTTCTGAGCTACACATAAATAAAGGAAATAATTTGTTAACACCTTCCACGCGCGTCCTTCTCATCCCGCTTCCATCGCCGGGATTAATCAGCGATTTCGCGAACAAGTGCTTTATTAAAGTATATATAAGTATTAATATAAGTAAATGTAGTATATGTATTTCACGCATTTCGCATAATTAAATTATTACAAATTAGATCTTGTTTTACATGGCCTGCATTGTTACCTTTTCTTTGATGGATTAATTGTTCACTAGCATCAGTTTCTAAAACATCTGGTTCTATAATAGGAAAGTCATCATTTTGCAGGAAACAGATGTTGTGCATAACACAACATGCAATAATAAATTCTGAGATTAAGTCGACACGTTCCATATCAAGAAGCGATAATAAACTTCGAAATCTCCCTTTTAGTAATCCAAATGATCGTTCAATCGACATTCTAGCTGATGAATGGCAAAAATTATAATTCTTTTGTCTATCTGTAAGATGTCCGTTATCACGAAATGGTGTCATTAAATGTTCATGAATAGTATATGCTGCATCTCCCAGTAGATGGCTATTATTAGGAAATTTTTTTGGATCTTCCAAATAATCATTAACTTCGGATAAGCGAAACACTCTTTGGTCATGTACTGAACCAACATGTCCAGTATAACAGTGAGTAAAATGTCCCTTATGATCACAAACAGCCTGTTAAAAATATATAAAGAATTGTAATTACTTACACAGTTATATTATAAAAATGTCATAATAATGTAAATTACCTGTAAATGTACACTATGATGTTTTTTTCTATTAACATAACATTCAAGATTGACATGTGGTGCTCTTATATTTATGTGTGTGCCATCAATTTCTCCTATTACTCCAGGAAAAGCGCTAGTTGCAGCAAATCCCCTCATAACTCCTTCTACTCTATTACCTTCCGGCCATGTAATAAAAAAAGGAGCCAATTTAACTAACGCCTTTGTCACTTTTCTTACAGCATTTAACGCAGTGGCTCTTCCTACATTGAATTTCTCACAAATGGATCTGTACATAATTTAAATTAAGCAAGGAAAAATTATATGCATACACAAAAATAAATTGAAAATTGAAACAACATAATGTGTAATAATAATATTAATAACATACCGATATGAATCTGGGATGGCCATTTTCCATATAGCGATAAATAATTGTTTTTCAGGTGATTGTTTTACGTCCTGATTTTGATCTTACTAATATAGGTTTTTAAAATTTGTAGAATAAAATTAAATGTTGCTCGCTTTATTCTAAAAAAAAGTTTATTTTAAAAATTAAATACAAAAAAATTATTTGTTTTATATAATTTAAATATTTTAAATATATCAAATATTTATAATTCTTTTTATCGTTATAAATAAAATTAATATTTGCAATAATATACATATGTATTGCACAAACCTGAAATGTGATTTAAATTGTTCATTATTATAACCTGGTATGACGTTTTCCACATATCCTTGTAATCGTTGTATGGGCCTTTCAATAGATCGTTTGCTTAGAAACATTACAATATTCTCCAACTCTTTATCATATGGATTTTCATATTCTTCTTCATCGAATAATATTTCTAACAATGTTTTTATTTGCGCAAATATAACACACAATAACTTATCGTATGCCATTTTGACGTACTCATAGTCGCTTACATTGCCAAAACGAACGACATTTCTTACTATTGTGTAAGCGCTCAGATACCAAATCGAACGATTGAAAACAGCGCTTATAAGCGTGAGCGCTTACAGAGCGTGAGCCAACAATAGCAAATAACAAAAAATATTTGCAGATGTAAATAAAATCTTATATCCATTATTCAGTTTCGATTTGCAATAACTTTCTTTTTTTTTCATTTTACTTTTTATCTTATATTAGGAGAGCTCAGTGAATAGGAAGTATAAACAATTGTTTGTTTAATATATTGTATTATATTGTAATATGTTGTGTTGTATTGTATATATTGTATTAATATTATGTTTGAATATATTTGTGTGCATTACAATTATAAAATTTTCTAATTAAATTTTTTATTAATTAATAACAATTGTTTAAACTTTATGACGGAAGAGACCACCACCTTCTCGCGGTTTCCGTCGAGCAACAACATGTACGTTGTATACATGTAATATAAATACGAGATATAAATACCGATCTTAATTTTAAAAAAAGTTATTCTACTTATTAAAAAATTGTTACTTTATTTTCATTAAGAAATGTTTTCAAAATTTTTATAAAAAAATGTTTTTAAAATATATTTAATATGGCATTAAACAAAACGTACACGTTGGCCAAGAGTAGCATTTCATTATTTTTTGTTTTAGGATTTTTATAATTGTATATCGCGCCTCTTCCTCGAGATCAAATTGTAGTACCTTCTACTATATACCGATGTCGCCACAATATTCCATAATACTTTATGTATAAAACTTTTGTACGTTGTCTATCCTGGTAGGCGTGTCGCTCATTCTTCTTCTTTGTGCCGAACACGTCACACGAGAAAAAATTATCAGCAAGAGAATAATGTCGAACAAAAGGAAGAGACATTCAGTAAGAGATGAAGACAAGGAGAATGAGTTGAGGGAAGACTTTAAGCGATTAAAGAAAAGAATTGATCGTCAAAAGAAAAATAAATCAAGTTGTTGTGGTAAGTTAAAAACACATTTAACCTAATTTTAGGGCGATGTCGCCGACCGGCTCGCAAGCCGTGGCGGCAATAACGACACCTCAGCGGGCCGAGTTTTTCACTCGCTCGTTTTTCACACACGCGGAAACGAGACGGACACGTGCCTCGCTCTCTCGTAATTGCTCTCCTAATCGGAAGCACACGAGACCGGCTCGCAAGCCGGCGATCGAGCGTACACAGCGGAAGAGCTGTTGCATATTATTACGCCGAACAAATGTTGTCAAAATTATGTGCCAAGTTGCGGTCAGGTCGGTCCAACCGACATCTGACAATGCTAACGTTACACATAACCTTACCATGTCGGTCCAACCGACATCGGTATAGAAATCCACGTACGGTCCGACCGTATTTGACAACTGTCGACATGCATAACCTATCAAGTCGGTCCAACTGACATTGATAGAAATAACAATTCGTTCACAGTCCAACTGTGCAAAAGTCTGACATATCTAAGTGTATTTACGATCTGATTTTGATATAACAGGTTATCAAAGAGGCGATAAACACGGACATCGATCGTATCCGGATTATCATGATAGGCGCTATCGTGAGGAACGTTCTAGCAGACATGGCGATAGAAGAGTCCATTATAATACCTATGGTTATTATTATGACCGACGGGGACGATATTCAAGTCGCAGCGCCAGTCGTGAACGACGTTCAAGTCAAGAACGTACTAGAAGCCCTAATCAGACGCAAAATGATAATTGTAGTGATTCACACCATGATCGTGGATCACGAGGAAGCTCGGTCTCGAATAACAGTCCCATTGTATCTTCAAGACACAGAGGAAGATCTCAGAGTTCAGAAGACGTTGATCCAAAAGATACAACGCCAATCAGCGACGCTGGCGAACAGAACCAAGTGGCCTTGACAGATCAGGTTGTTCAATCTGGCCAGGTCGCTCAGAGATCTACGCCTGTTCAAGGACTGAATCAATCTGAGGAGAAATCCTCATCAGCAGGTATACAGAAAGAACCAGACCTTGCCCCCGAGATCCTTGAGGCTATAGGAGAAAGGGTTCATCCGGATAGGAAGCTAGCGCCTGCCATACACACAAAGTTCGTGGCCGGAATAGAGGAAGTAATCAAAAAAGGTCTTCCTGTGGACAAAAAGAAAGGGTTGCTCGAAAAATTTCCATCACCCGAGAATTGTCTAATGATGGATCCTCTCAAATTGAATCCAGAATTAAAAGCTTGCCTTCAGGAAACCATAACAAAGAGAGACGGTCGAATCGTTGAGAAGCAGGCGAGAATAACGACTAGTCTAGCGGGTCTGTTGGACGTACTCGTTAAAATCACGAGTCTTGAAAGCAAAGAGAAGCTGCCAACCAAGGAATTGACAGAATCCTTGTGGGGAGTTTTGCAACTCATGGCAGATTTTCAGCATGTAGAATCCAGCGTTCGTCGGAGTCTTATTGTAAAGAACATCAATGCATCGATGAGAGAGACGCTTAACGCAACCACCGTCGGTGAATGGCTCTTCGGAGAGAAGTTGGAAGAAAAAGTAAAAGCCGCAAAAACTCTTGAATATTCAAGCAAGAGTTTGAAGTCTAACACTCAACAGAACCAGACGGGTCAATCAAAAAACTCGAAACGCCCGCTCCGTCGTCAACCGTCCAAATGGACGCGCAACTCGGCGTCGAGCGGGCGGAGGCCTTACCAGTCGTACCAGAAGCAGAAACAGCCCAGCCGTCAATCAACACAACTGAAGGACAATCAGTCAGTAGCGAAGAAGCAAGAGTAACGACTGTAAGTGGGTTAGCAGGTAGACTCAGGCATTTTCAGTCACACTGGTCGGACATCACGTCTGATAAGCTAATCCTGAGCTGGATTAAAGGGTATAAAATACCATTTGTATCCAAGGTATCACAAACTGTTCCACCTGTAGAACCTAAGTGGTCACTGCAGGAAAGTACTGCAATTCGTGAACAGTTAAATGAGCTGCTTAAAAAAGGTGCTATTTGTCAAGTAACTCCAACTAAAGGACAATTTATTTCAAAAATCTTCTTAGTTACGAAACCAGATGGGTCGTATCGGTTAATTTTAAATTTGAAAAATCTCAACAAATTCATTGATACGGAACATTTTAAATTAGAGGATGATAAAGTTGTTAGACGGTTATTAACTCCCAACTGTTACATGGCATCAATCGACCTTCAAGACGCCTATTATCTCATTTCAATTAGAAAGTCAGATCGAAAATTCTTAAGATTTAGATTTCAAAAAAAATAGTTTGAATTTACTTGTTTGCCATTTGGATTAAGTACGGCTCCATATACATTCACTAAGGTCATGAAACCAGTTATCTCATATTTAAGGAGCTTGGGTTATACATTAGTCATATACTTGGACGATATTTTGTTTATTGAGAATTCTAAAATCAAATGTCTGGAAAGCGTACAGGTTACTGTTAGGTTACTCAAAAAATTAGGATTTTTAATTAATGAACGAAAAAGCTACAAGGTTCCTTCAACTAGGCGCAAATTCCTTGGAAACATTTACGATTCAGAAGAAATGGTTGTAGAGCTTCCATTGGAAAAACAAGAGAAAGTAAAATCTAAAATTGATAATTTCAGAGTCATGAAACAATGTAAAATAAGAGACTTTGCATCTTTTGTTGGAACCTTGGTCTCGTGTTGTATAACTTTAAAGTACGGGAGAGTCTACATGAGAGCCTTCGAACGAGAACGATTCTTGGCGCTTGAACGTAACAATGATGATTTTGAGGCTATCATGAGATTATCGTCTGAATTGGAGGAGGATTTTGATTGGTGGAGTAAACATATAAGTCAGGCAAAGAATCATATAAGAAGATTCGACCCAGCAGTTGAAATCTTTTCGGATGCGTCCTCTTCAGGCTGGAGAGCATATTGTAACGAACATAGAGTCAATGGTTACTGGAATGAGGAGGAACGATATCAGCATATTAATTATCTGGAATTATTGGCCGCGTGGTTCGGTTTAAAATGCTTCGCTAAAGAGTTAAGAGATTGTGATGTCTTATTGAGAATAGACAACACCACAGCCATAGCTTATATTAACAAAAAAGGGGGTGTTAGATTTCCAAAATTAGCAAAAATTGCAAAGAAAATCTGGCAGTGGTGCGAAAATAGAAATTTATGGATATTCGCTAGCTACATAGCCTCTAAAGATAACGTTGAGGCAAATTTTGAGTCTCGAAGACTAGAGCCCGAGACAGAATTTGCGTTAGCACAATCAGCTTTCCGTCAAATAGTCTCAAAGTTTGGAAATCCAGAAATTGATATTTTCGCTACTAGAACGAACACGAAATGTAAGCAATACATCTCATGGAAAAAGGATCCTGGGTCAATCGTAATTGACGCCTTTAGGGTGCCGTCCCATGGCGCGTATCGAGATACGCGCGTATCGGGCGTATCGACTCTGCGACCAATCACAGACGATCCGCCGATTTTGGTACGCCGAAATTTGCTCCTAAATGTCCCATGGAGCGGATTTCAGCAGATTAAGCGTAAGCGGACCAGCGGATCGCCAATCACAGAATCTTTCCGATAGAGCCCTTTCAAAGATTCCGTTGAAACGGATCCGTGATTGACGATCCGCTGGTTACGCTTCCGCTTTATCCGCTCCATGGGACAGTAGGACCGTTTGGAGACGCGTACTGAACACACGCACACAAACACGCTTGTGACGCATGCACCTAAAAGGGCAAACGTCATAACCTCCAAAGTGAAGCCAGTTGTATGGCAAAAAATCTATGTTGAGATCGAGATCGCCAAGGTATTCGCCACCGCTTAATCTAGATCCAAATCACCTAGATTACCCCGAGAACAGTGTCACCACGTCGATTTACATTTCAGATCCAGATCGCCCTCGTTTTCTTCTCGAAGAGGATCATTTCGCTTGCGTTCGCCGAAGAATTTTTGTGATTTTTGCGTGACATCGGTGTACGGCAGTGTCGAGATCAAGATCGCCAAGGTCATCGCCAAGGTATTCGCCACCGCTTAATCTAGATCCAAATCACCTACGTTACTCCGAGAACAGTGTCACCATGTCAATTTATTTTTCAGATCCAGATCGCCCTCGTTTTCTCCTCGAAGAGGATCACCTCGCTTGCGTCCGTCGAAGAATTTTTGTGACTTTTGCGTGACATCGGTGTACGGCAGTGTCGAGATCAAGATCCCTACTCCGAGTCAAATACGCCGGTGATCTTTGAGCTTTGCCCTCTTCCCCCCATTCGAGGAGTATAATCATTTATACTCTCGTGTCTAAAACTTGTTTTCACAATTAATTATTAATTAAATTTATAATAATATATTATCTTAGTATTATGTTAGCCTTTTTTTCAACAACGTTATTTCAAAATATATTTTTATCTTCTACTGTAATTCATTTTCTACTTTGTTCTAGATTTTTATATTAGCATCACATTACTTTTAATGTCATTATTTTCTCTTATTTTCTATGCCTGCGCACAAATTGAGTTGTATTAAATATATTTATTCAAAATTGTGTTATAATTAATGCTTACCTGATATGGCGTTTAATTAACAAAGAAGCCAGTATAGTCTAGAATAACAAATATGTAGATAGTAACAAATAAGATAGCAGTAATAAATTTGCGAAGAGTGAATCAGTGACAATAACTCAGTTAATCAGATTTATTTTGGATTTATTTTTATTACAAGTAATCATTACAATATATATCACTGATTGAGAATACGTTTTACAGCGAATAGTATCACAACACGAAATATACAGAGAAAGTGCGGACGAGCGTTCATTTACAGCGCCGAGAAAGAAATCAATCTCACTCACACCTTTATGAACCAAATTACTTTCATTAATCGATATTATGCTAGCGACGGCGACATAAAACATCATGGACATTCCTGTAATGGCCATAATAGCAGAGCGCAAATCATCTGATACATTGGACGTGACAGCGGAGCTAATAAGTTGTGTATCTTCTGGAAAAAAAGGATAATGAAATCAAAATGATAGATTTCGATGCCTTAATGATGCGTTATATCTGATTAAAAGCGTGAAACGTACCGCTCAATCTCCCGACTAGTTCTCCCGTACTTTCTCTGTCAAACATTGCCGTTTCCTGTTGAAGGATAGCGGCGTACGCCTGTTTCCTAAGGGACTGCGTGATTCTGTGCCCCGCCGTCGACATTAGACAAACTCTGCCAAAGTTGCTCACACCGCCTATGAGAAATATCACAAAGAGAGCAAGCGGGGGCAGCCAGCAAAAGTAAAGTCTTCAATTCCGAGCGTCTCTTCGCCTTAACCGCATGTACTACGGGCATAGATGCGTCGGACCGGATAGCGTTGGTCGTATAGTGTCTCAGTCCGATGAACACGCGGCCCTTCCTCGAGAATTTGACAATCCTGCTTGTGTCGGCCTTCGATTCGGGTTAACCTAAACACAAAACAATGTCACTCAGGATTTCATTGGAACATCGTGACTACGCATATGTACGATCGAATACGTACGATCAGCTTTGCGGAAAACTGTCCAAATTCTCCTGAGTATTCTGTTGTGTATTAGATCGCAATAATTCCTAATTGCACGCACCTCGTATGTAAATACTCCGTTTCTTCTCTTTTCTCTACTGCTCTAGTGCCACTAGTGCACTTTCTACACTCAATATGGCACCTGAACCCAAGAAGGAGGGCTCGACCCACACGTACGTTACGATGGAACTGTGTGAGTGTGCGATCCGCTCAAACAATGTTCAAAAGATTGTTAAGCGTATCAAAAACGGCGGATCGTCTGTGATTGGTCGCAGAGTCGATACGCCCGATACGCGCGTATCTCGATACGCGCCATGGGACGGCACCCTACTGTGAGCTGGAAAAAATATTTTTTCTATGCCTTTCCCCCTTTTTCAATTGTTTTGCGTACTCTTGAAAAAATTAGATTCGAAAGAAGTAGAGGGATTCTGGTAGTCCCGCGTTGGCCAGTTCAGGCTTGGTTCCCAGTGTACATGTCCATGCTTGAGTCATCACCAATTTATTTCAAACCTGATATTAATTTGTTACAATTCTCGAACAGGGAACCTCACCCCCTTTGGTCGAGGATTACCCTGGTTGCAGGAATTATATCAGGAGAGCACTCCAATTGAACGAGACACCGACAGAATCTACAGATATTATTATAGCGTCACTTAGTGAATCATCGTTGAAGCAATACAATACTGGATTGAAGAAGTGGTGGAGATTCTGCGGCGTCAATCAGTCTGACCCTTATCAGAATACAGTGCCCATGGTCTTGAGGTTTTTGACCATACAATATAAAAATGGTGCTTCATACGGAACCTTAAATTGTTTCCGATCTGCTATCGAGAAGATCCAAGGGTCCAGTCTTGCAGATGATTCCAGAATCAAAGGTTTTTTCAAAGGTGTAGCTAAGTTGAAGCCTCCTAGGGCCAAATACGATTGTACCTGGGATCCGAAGATAGTCTTAGAGTATCTAGGTAAACTAAACTCAAATGATGATCTTACACTTGATGAATTGTCAAAAAAGTTAGTCACCTTGCTGGCTCTGGTCACAGGCCATCGTATGCAAACGTTGACCTTGATAGATATAAGGAATATTATGCAAAATGAGGATAAATACGAAATTAAGATCTCAGAAAATATAAAGACTTCAAAACCCGGAAAAGTTCAACCAAACCTGATAATACCGGTTTTTGAAAGTAACTCGTCAGTATGTCCAGCGACTGCATTGACTACTTATTTGAAAAGAACTAAAGCTCTTCGAGGTGGAGAGAATAAACTCTTTGTTGCAATAAAGAAGCCTCACAAAGCGGTAGGAAGTCAAACTCTAAGTCGATGGATAAAATCTGTCTTAAATAATAGCGGGTTAGATACTTCTAAGTTCAGTGCTTATAGCACAAGGCATGCATCAACGTCTGCTGCTGAGCGCAGTGGCATCAATGTAGATTTAATTCTTAAAGCCGCCGGATGGACTAAAAAATCTAAGACTTTTGCCAGGTTTTATAACCGTCCAGTTATTCCAGATAATAAGTCATATGCGTTGGCAATTTTGAACCAAAGTAAAAAAAAAAAAAAAAACAAGTTAGATAAGTAAATATTAATACTAATGTTACTAATAGCAATATCATAATACTAATAAGATAATATGTACGTGTATCTATAAATAGACGAATGTTGCTGATAAATATTTTGGGCGTGAAATCAGTGCTGTAAAAGACTTTGAACAGCTACAATTTGATCTCGAGGAAGAGGCGCGAAATACAATTGTATGATTAAACGAACTTACCTGTAAGTGAAGTTCTATCATAATTGTATGAAGCGCCTCTTCCGAAGAGATCAATCCCTCCCAGTATATAAATATTCCCTAATTCTCAATACATAAATCCGAGAATTTTTCCCCAAGAAGCACTTTAAATACGAATGAGCAACACGCCAACCATGATGGACAACGTACGAAAGTTTTATACTTGGAATATTGTGGCGACATCGGTAGATAGTAGAAGGTACTACAATTTGATCTCTTCGGAAGAGGCGCTTCATACAATTATGATAGAACTTCACTTACAGGTAAGTTCGTTTAATCATACAATTTTATTATATACATATAAAAAATATATTGTGTACAAAGAATATGTATATCTAAATATTTTTACTGTTCAAAACAAATTACTTATAATGTAGATTTTGTTAACTCTTTCTTTATTAAACGTATCGTCAGCGCCGCGCTCGAGCGGCCCGGTAGAGAGATGTTACTCGACGTTGCCCGAAGCCGCGAGCGCACACGTACGACGGTACGGCTTGTTGCGGTACATAACGTCACGGGCAGTCACGAGGGCCATCCCCACTCCATCCCCTCCATATGCGACCGAATGCTACCAGGCTCAGGAAATGGCAACTCTGCGTGAGCGTCCAAACCGAACGCACCCTCAGTGGCCGCACGCGCATGCAAAAGTGCGCGAATTTGAAACGTATGTATACTTATATAATGCATATCACTTATTGTTAGCTTTCAATGATGAATATATCTTATATAATATATCAAAGTACATGCGTGGACGGGAGGGCTTTGCTCCTCTGCACTCCCCCTTCCCCTCATGCGTGTACTTTATAACTTTGTTTTACAACTTAGCATGTACTTTAAGTTCTAAAGCGAGGTCCACGCTGCCTACCGGCGGAGGTGGGTGCGGGAGGGAGGGCCGAAGGCCCCCCTTGCACCCCCCGCGCGCGCGCGTGTGTGTGTGTGTATATGTGTGTGTGTATGCATAACATTTACAATTTAATATAGTCAAGATAGTCAGGATAAATTAATAGATTTTATTAGTTTATTATAACTATATTTTGCTTTTTTAAAAGCGAAACCGTGATCTAACAAACGTTTTAATTAGTATATTTGGAACTAACAAACGATTCCGCATCGATTTGAACCTCGGTTTTAACCTCGGTTTGAACCAAAAATTGTAAAGAATTCTATATTTACCGGCTAAATTAACACTAAAAATTATTTTCGTGATTACGTAAAAACTATTAACTAACAAACGTTTTAATTAGTCTAACAATCAATAACAAACGACTAAGGGCCCGGACACACACTTCTGCACAATGCATAATGCGTAAGCATAAGTAAATTGATTGGTCTATTTCCTTATGCACATGTGTATGGACCAATCAATTTTTTTATGCTTACGCATTATGCGTTATTGTGCAGAAGTGTGTGCTCCCCGCTTTAACAATCAATTCGTAAAAAAAAATGTCATAAGTCGAAGTTGTCCGACTAACTTCTATGAGGTTCCCGCGCGCCACGTTCCGCCGTCCCGCAGTTAAGGAGTAACGCCACTGTAGCGCCCCCCTAATTTTGACAATTTTTTATGGAAATATAGTGAATGGAATACAAAATCTGTTTAAAGGCCTTTATTGTACATACTTTAAAGTGTGTTCACAATTTTTTTCAATTTTTTTTTTTACAAAATGACGGCGCCAGAGCTCAGCAAAGGAAGCCGGAAGTTTTCTGCGGCCGGAAAGATTTCTCCTCCAATTTTTGACCTAGAACAAAAAAAAACAAAAATTTTTTAGTTTTATATAAGATTAGCTCGGGAAAGACGTATGAAAATTAAAAAATATTATTTTTTGTAAAAATGGTGCACGTTTGAACAAAACGTTTCATTGTTTAAAAATAAAACGTTTTGTTCAAACGTGCACCATTTTTACAAAAAATGATATTTTTTAATTTCCGTACGTCTTTCCCGAGCTAATCTTATATAAAACTAAAAAATTTTTGGTTTTTTGTTCTAGATCAAAAATTGGAGGAGAAATCTTTCCGGCCGCAGAAAACTTCCGGCTTCCTTTGCTGAGCTCTGGCGCCGTCATTTTGTAAAAAAAAAAAATTGTGAACACACTTTAAAGTATGTACAATAAAGGCCTTTAAACAGATTTTGTATTCCATTCACTATATTTCTATAAAAAATTGTCAAAATTAGGGGGGCGCTACAGTGGCGTTACCCCTTAAGCCAACATGCTCTTTCGGAACAGTCGACCCCCCCGCGCCGGCTCGGTCCGTTACCTCCACCGTGCCTCCTTTTCGCCTACAACCAACCAGCGGGCTCCACGCCTCTGATTCCGCCTGCCAGACCCTGCTCAGGCCATCGCTCCCCCTCATGTTAACGGAATATTTTTTCCGTCAAAGAAAGAACGGCCTCTACCGCATATTTTAACGTAGCGAAAGGGTTAGCGTGCGCCAATGTTTCTATGATGGTATTACAACTTATAAAGGAATTATAATCGACTTGACGTGCAGGTTAAATTGTTTTATTTGAGGAATCGTCAGAAAAGCAAAGAGTGAAATTGCTTAGTTCGGACGTATCGGTTATATTTTGTTGTTTGTCTTCTGCAATCTCGCCAACGTTTGGAGTGAAAATTTGTCTAGGTGTAGGTTTAATGGTTGGAAAGGGAGTGGATGTGTATGGTGTAGAACTACTAGATTTAATTTTGCCTTGATTCTCTATGGCTTGTTTATACAGTTCGTCAATTTCAGCTTTATCAGATTTAGACCTCGTACTCATTACCACTCTCGAAAAATCGCACTTTTAATCCCGGACGAGCCCCCAATTTTTAAGTTCTGTTACGTCCAACCCTAGGATTAAGATAAGAAAAACTAGGAAGCGAAGAAAAGGCTAACCAGAGGGGTAAGGGTAAGAAAGAACGCAACCAGATACTTGCAAATATCGCCCGCAGGTACACGCTATGAGGCGCGTGGCGCGAGCCGAACGCACTTTCAGTGGCTCAGGAAGGGTCAACGTCCGTAGGGACGGTAGGACGCCTTCCGTGAGCGGTGCGATCGTCGGTCCTTTTTCGAGTCAAGGAATTTAATCCCTTTAACTCAGGATCGGACCTCGTGCGATTCCGAGAGGTGAATGAGTAAGGTTAAAGGTTTTAAGTTATAAATAAATGCAGATTGAAATTAATATTTAACATAAGATAAACATTTAGGTAATTCTACAGAATAGGGCCTTTTCCGAATTTTGATATTTTCTTCCTTTTTTTTGGTAAAAACTTTTGTTGTGACTCCGACAGTGATAATCAATCGGGGGAGCCCGAAAAATGTGCACCCTACCTATTTTTTTTTACCTATTTTTACTTTATTTTTGATAAATGTCTAGATTAAGGGCGACCTTACCGATTTCAATGACCTTGATATATGTTGTCAAGGTCATAACCCCGAGTGACCTTCAGAAGGTTTTAGCCGTCGCTCGTTATTCGTTAAAAAGTTATTAACAAAAAAAGTTTGGAAAATACGTAGCAGGTTACATGACGCGCTTCAAAAGTATTTAACTGTTTAAAGCGCGTCACTACCTACGTAGATTAGTGACGCGTCTTAAATAGTAAAATACTTTTAAAGCGCGTCATCTAACCTATGTAGATTAGTGACGCGCTTTAAACAGTTAAATATTTTTAAGGTTATTCTACAGAGAAGTCGTAGTCGTGAGTTGTAAGAAATTGACCAATCACATTCGAAGTTGAGGAGAATATTTAACCTGTGATTGATCAATTTTTTACAACTCACGACTACGACTTCTATGTAGAATAACCTTTAAAGCGCGTCATCTAACCTATGTAAATTAGTGACGCGCTTTAAACAGTTAAATACTTTTAAAGCGCGCCACGAACCCATGTGGCATCTCGTTTCGCGCGGAAAGTGTATGCGTGAACTATTTTGACATATATATTAGTTATTTATGCCTTCTAATACTCAAAATAGCTGCTATATTTTCTAAACTTTTTTTTGTTAATAACTTTTTAACGAATAACGAGCGACGGCTAAAACCTTCTGAAGGTCACTTGGGGTCATGACATATATCAAGGTCATTGAAATCAGTGAGGTCGCTCTTAATCTAGACATTTATTAAAAATAAAGTAAAAATAGGTAAAAAAATAGGTAGGGTGCATATGTTTCGGACTCCCCCGATTGATTATCACTTTCGGTGTCACAATAAAGGTTTTTACCAAGAAAACCGCAAGAAAATATCAAAATTCGGAAAAGGCCCTATTCTGTAGAATTACCAACATTTATTACAATAATATAAGCTAAGTAAACAATACATGAGATTTAGGGCAAAATAAAATTGAATACATTTATAAGTGTGAATGTCGGATATTGTGTAACGTGTGTGTATTCTTCGCGGGTGGTACATTAGTGCGGGGTGATCGGGCAAGATTTTTGAAGGGGAAACCTATTTGGAAATGGACATCTTGCCCGCTATTATTACAATTATTTAAGGAATGAAGTTACATAAATTTAGCTATGGGTGGATGTGGTGTATGTGTGTATGTTAATTAAATTAAAACATATAAAAATAGAAATAAATAAAATTTATACTATAGGATGAGATAATAACTAATTTAACGTGATCACCTCGGGGTCGATTATCTTCTCGAGGGTGACTGTGAAACGGTGGAATATATCTTTCAGAAGGTAAACGGGAACTGCATATGGGAATTCATGGTTGGGGATAAAAATGGGAATGAAATGGCGAGGATTGGCCCTGAGGATGACCGAGCAGAGTTTGTCTATGTCAAACTCCTCAGGACCAATGGTAGGAGTCCCTTCAGGAATGTGTTTAGTGTAAGGGGGAAAATACGCAGGTATATTAGGAAATGTGGGTGTTAAGGACTTTCTTCGAGAATTTCAGCGTTCGAGGTGGTCGACAGCGCTGGAGATGGTCCTCTGGAAACTTCCTCGAAAGAAACAGGGGAATATGATCTCTCCTGTATGGGACTTGGATGGGAGGAAGGCGCGGAGCAAATCGGAGAATAGGAGGGTTCAAGCAGGAGAGAAAAATCAGGGGTGTCGGGGAGCACGCGATAACTAAGGGGGCAAGAAGGAGGCGAACTAGAGGGTGATTGGCGCGGCGGCGAAGGCGCTTCCTCCGGCAGAGATGGTGGAGGCGGTGGAGTGGCGAATCGCGGAGGACTGGCGTTCTCCCGTTCGTGTCGGAGGAACTCTAATGTTATTTTCTTTAGTCTCCTTTGCGCCTGCTTGTTCCGACGATTCCGTCCGTGTCTCGCGGCGTTTTGGGACTTCGCAAGGGTTTTAGCGGGACCACACGAATCTAACCTAACCTAGCGGGGGTTAATTACCGTAGTACGCTAATCGCGGGGAAGTCGATTCGGGTCTGAAGAATTTAAATTAAAGGGAATTAGAGGATCTGGTGACCTTGCCAACAGTAATAGAGAAGGAGATTACTCCGACTCCGCCGATAAATCAGCTAATTTGGGAGTAATAGGGAAAGGAGATTACTCCGAGTCCGCCGATAAATTAGCTAATTCAGAAGTGATAGAGAAATCAAAAGGAGCTAGATGGTTTGAAGGAACATGTACCCGAGAGACTTTCCGAACACAAGAAAATAAGGGTAAATAAAAGAAGTGTATATACGACTTACTACTTTGCGTTGATCAAATTGAAGTAGAATGGCTGGATCTGATGATTTTTGGCTCCTCGGTGAGCACTCGTAATTTCAACGCGCACAACTTAATTTGGAACTGCAGAGACTAAGGCTTACGGTCGAAGAGACCGAAGTTCAAAAGACTGAAGATCGAGAAGAGAGGCTGAGTGCTCCAATGTTGGGATTTATACAGGGAAGTTCAAGGAATGGAAGGGGTGGATTTTGTTGTGGAAAATGTCTGGTTTTCATTTTGGGAACTTCTGGTTGGCGGGATGTTTCCAATTTTTGTTTAAAGGATTTCTTATTGTGCGAGATGTTTCTCACCCAAAAGATAGATTTTTAAGTTTTCGCTTATTCTGCAGAGCTAGAGACGGTTATCGATTTTTATGGCTGCTTATTGGTGAGTCTTCTTGTAAGGCCCCCACTGTCTTATGGGGGGTGCAACCTATCGCTTCTTCCAGTGACTCATTCTGTTTCGACTATCGCCGATTTCTCTTTTATTAGGGTCCTTTATTTATCTCGCGACCCTGTTTCTATGTTGACAGACGATGCATACCCTTCTAATCTTTATTGCAGTTTTATTGCAAACAGAAACCTCCGCCACGTTCCCTTACAAGATTTTTAAAAACACGTTTTAGACCTCGTTTTTGTTTGTCGGAACATTGCGCGGGCAATTTTGAGCTGGTCGCGCGATGCAATAAAGATCCTCATCAAACCCTGTCTGGAATTAAGTCCCCTTTGGCGCGTCGTATCGCCGGGTTTATAGTTATGGGCCCGACAAGGTTGATGAAAATCTCGTCACGTATGCCCCGTCTGTCAGTAATTCGTCATATGGAAGGTTGCGTTTAGTCGCTTAGGCAAATAGATAGTTTAGTTATAAAAAAAGGAATGTGCAAGGATCAAGGTTCACTCGCCGATCGATAACCGTCCGTGTTCAGTTTACTTATCCTAATCTCAAGAGCTATCCCGGGCGCATAGGAATTTCCGCGAAAAAGGGAAATCGAGGAGTTCGCAGGACGTAACATAATTAAAACTTGGATAAAACGTCAGATATAATATTTTTAACAATTTCACAATATTTACAACAACGCTTCTAGCCGTAGCTTTGTTAAACATAACGAGTAGCGTATTCCCCACACCGGCATATTTTTCTCAGTTACCCTATTAATATATTCGATCTGTTTCATTAAACTTGTGATTTATATTGGCTATTACTGATCTCCCAAGTATTTTTTAATTATATTATTTAAAATCTACGGAAACGATTATCTTTGGCTTGTACTCGAAAAAAATTATTTTTTGTTGGACCATGTGATATGTAGAAGAGTGAGAAAACAACTTATAATAGACAGACATTGATATCAATAATTTTATCGGATATTTTGTTGTATAGAAATACTCTTGCAATTTATATTTTACAATTTACTGAGTTTTTTTAACTTCCTTGTATGTCTTCTGATAAAAATTATAGAACATGAAGAAATTTATTACTACATTTCCAATGTACGACACGATAATATAATTACTTACGATTGCGCAATCTTTTAGCACGAATTTTTGCGATGCGTACAAGATTATTATGACGAATTGTATCTGAAAATAAAGCGATTCAGTTAATTTATCATTTAATTTTGATATCCTCGACAGATATTTGTGTGATGCGATTTACATGATGCATATTTAAACTTAATAGTATATATGACGAAACGAATTAATCAATGATCAAATTAATCAAAAGAAATATTTTTGAGTGTCGAGAATTATTAGATTAAACATATGAAACAATTTAAAGAGAAAACGAATTGCGCGATATGAAAAATGTAGAGGAAAGTTCAAATAATTTACCATTTGCGCTATAGTTATCCATCGTTTCAAAGGTGCGACAACCTTTTGAACATTCGATCCCCAGGCCGCTAGGAAGTAATATGTGTACATGATCGTGTGTATAAAGCAGTTAATTACGCACGTCAGTGCTATGGGAGCAACGGCGTAAAATCTTATACCTGCCCATGACAAAAGTAAGGTAGACACATGATGATACAAATGCAAAGCGGATATCTGATTATCCTTTTTCCTTAATACAAATACGATTGTCTCGACATAGTCAAATATTTTTAAAAGAAAGAAATACCATGTGCACCTAGTTAACTGCAATAAAATTCAGACATTATCAATTTGCGGTGTATTATTTTATGAAACAAATTTTGAATAACAGTATATGAGCGATTTGTAGCATTATTAACTACATTGACATATGTAAATATTTGATACTTTAAGCTTACATAACAATACAATGCTTACATAAAACTTAAATGAAAATATATGCTATTAACAGAAACTTTTTTTTTTGTTCAATTCATTCTTTGTTCTCTCGACAAAATTTAGTTAAAGATTTCATTACTGCATTACTTTGACAAAAATGTAATATAAATTGATACGGAGAATTATAGAGAAGTACTTTTTTTCTCAGTAATACACTTATAAATAGATACCTGCTGATGGCATACATTTTCCCAAAAAATGGCTTATTTAAAAATTATTACCCTCATTGGAGTATAATTGTAGGAATAATCAAATTTAGGACACACAAGTAAATGGGTTGAGAATAAACCAGCGTCAATAATGTCATATATTAAGGAGGTTCTACAGATAATGGATGTATCTAAAAATTGGAAAAAACTTTATGGACGTATAAATTAAGATGCGAGAAAAGTGCTCGAAAACTTTTAGCATCGGTTACCGTGTAAAAATTTGCAAAAATGAATTTTGAAATCACAGTTTTTAACATAAGCTACATATGGCAGAGGGGCTCTTGGAGACAGGAAACGAGATATTAATTATATAAAGGCAACCTACCAGAGATTCAAAAAACGGAGCTCTTATAGATCTTAATCTAAGCTTTTCAGAAATATCGAGAAAAACAAGGGTTATCGCGTAAAATTTTGTGATATTGGCTATTGAAACAGGCCATATCACAGTTCACGTAGCGTGCTTCGAATAACAAGGGAGATTTGGCAATGTCGCAGCGACTGCACCCGCGCGAAAAGTGTACAGCCAGTACAGCACCACAGTATGACAGCACCTCAAACTTAAGCACCTAACGTTTACGAGCGCTTACGGAGAAGTACTCGCTCTAGAATTATGTGAAATTGTGAAATAACCACGGTCATATGAGCAGAACTGTCAAGTTCGCGACGTTACCACATTTTCTTCCATTATAAGCCGCCAGAGTCAAAGGAGCACTTACACGATATTTTTAATTATTCCTCGCTTCGACTAATATGGGTATGATATAAGCTCTAACATCATCAAAATTCACGAAAATATTTTATGAATACTTAGAATCGATGAATTTGAAGATTTTCTCTTCATCTCTCAACTGACTAGAGAGTACCTGTAGAACCTCCTTAACCACACATTTGCTAATATTTGGCCGATATTGTACAACTTTATGAACGACGTTAATGAGTATGGCGGCCTGTTCTTCATGAACTGAGGCCCATAGCCAAGCACGAAGTACAAATATGCAAATATTATAAGTGGTATTTGATAGGAAGAACTGACTAGCGGTAGATCGGCTGCTCGTGGATCTGAAAATCAAATTAGTATATAAAAATATATTTAAGCGCGCGCGCACACGCGCGCGCACACGCGCACGCACGCACGCACGCACGCACGCACGCACATATATATATATATATATATATATACATCAGTATTTGAAATACATTTTATTAAATGAAACAAAACAGAAATATTGTTAAACCGAAAGTACACATTCATAATTTGCCAACGATATAATAAACATTAGACGTTCATTTCATTGACTACAATTGGCAAATAATCATCGTGCACTGAGCAAAAAAAATTTGTTTATCCCAAAAAATATTTAGTCTGATACGAGCAACTAAACATTTTAGTTAACTAACTAACATGTTTAGTTGCTCGTATTGAACTAAATATTTTGTGGGATTAACAAATTCTTTTTCTTAGTGTGACGATTCGACCATTGGTTTTGGTCCGATTGACCGTCCAGACCGCCCGTTAAGACGTTAATAATCTTTGATACTTATATATATATATATATATATATATATATATATATATATATTGTATTATATATACAATGTGATTTCTGCCCAGTGCTCTGAATGTCAACGTGAAGAAATTCAAGCAAGCGCGGGTAAACGACGAGTAACTATGACCCTCTTAAGGGCCGCCTACCTTAAGTGGGGTGGGGGAGGCTGCTACCCTCAGTCATTTCCTGCCCCGTGGAGTTGTAGTTGCTCGTTTGCAAGGAGACGTAAGATCTTACGGCCTCAAGTCTGCCACCTCCAAGTTGGTGCTCGCCGGGTACCCGGTTTGCCAGGTAGCGGACGGGGTTCAGGTGATACGAGTGCACACCCTGGGCATTCGGCTGATCAACGTGATCAGTGCTATCGGGTAAATTCCCGTCAGGGTAACAAATAGGTATCTTGGGCCACCATGTACCGAATACCTATCAAACGATCAGGTGATGCGACACATGGTAGTGAGTGGCGACACTCACGACGGCGACTCGTCACACGTGAGCAGGGAGGCGCTCAACACGAGTACTGAGGGCGGCAAGGGGTGCCCACACCGGAGTATTTGCTCCGGTGCCCTGCCGAAGAGGTGTTGGACTCTCAGGGGCTGTAATTAACTAGATGAGTGGAAATATGGGCTCTTGACGAAAGTTATGCTGGATCTCATATCCTTGTTGTTTAGGTAACCTGTTGCGCAGAGGAGCGATCCAATAGCAATCTGCAGGATTGCTCAGCCAGGCCCCGTTGTTGTCAGGAACCGCACTGACTTGAAGCGGTAAGCGCGCCAGAGGGCGCGATGTAAATAGCCAAATGCCTCGTCATCTAATTAGTGACGCGCATGAATGGATTAACGAGATTCCCACTGTCCCTATCTACTATCTAGCGAAACCACTGCCAAAGGAACGGGCTTGGAAAAATTAGCGGGGAAAGAAGACCCTGTCGAGCTTGACTCTAGTCTGGCATATATTGTATTATATATTATATACATCAAAACCCATGGTCGAAATTAATAATGTCTCGATGATTAATCCGAAAAAGTGCTGTGTGAATCCGACAAAGCAGGTTGGCTCACAGTTTTTCAATGTTCACATTGAAAAGACGTTATACTACCTTGATCAAAAATGTTAGAAAGTACGTGCGAGAATTCGGAGCGCGACACATGTGCGACAGGTGGCACGCGCGGAATTTCGGAGCGCGAAGCGTAAACAAGGAGTGGGGGGCGCGAAAGCCTCGACCGCGACGCGCGACCGAATAGACGAGTCAGTCGTTCGCAATATCCGAAACGTGTGGACACATTACGGAGTAAGCGTGTTAGAAACGGGCAATAAGAATCGTGAAGAGATTGTGTATAGGAACATTGTTGATGTAAGTGGCAATTCGATAGAATGCTCACAGATGGCGTCGGTGTTACAGTTCTCCAGTTATCTTTAGCGTTCAGTGTTTTGCGAGCGCTGCGACGACCACATTGCGCCCCAGCGCCGGAAAAAGGCACGGACTGACGATACTGCGCAAGCGTGAGTGTGTCGGGACGGGCGTGAAACCCGCCGAACAAGCAATCGTCTTCCGGCTAGCGAGGCGTAGAGTCGCGTTCCTTTACACGGCGTCGTATATTTGTTCAATTGCTACGCGATTGTAATTCGCCAGACTATTGAGTCTGAGACAGAGCACGACTATCACGAGGACGTCTCCGTAACATCAGAGGAGGCATTGCAACCCGGCTCAGAGGCGATTGAAAACACCTCGCTCGATATATACGACTGAAGGAAGGACGAACTTAGCCATTGCGACGAGGCCTCGGAAAAACGGAAAGAAGCGGCCATCTTAGCCCATTGCACAGGCCCTCACGGTTTTGGTCAATGACCATCCTATCCATAGATAACTACGGCGGATGCTTTCAGGTAACATATCGAACTCGTGGAAATCAGAGATCACTTATGAGATTGATCGGCAATCCTCAAGCGGATTATGATGAACGCAACGTTCTATCATAAACAACGATCTTCTGATTACACAGTTCGAGAAAGCACGGAGCGATGGATAGCATCATCGCATAACACGGAGCGACGGATTACATCCTCGCAGAAAGGCTATATCGCTACTTAAATATTCCGGAATTAATTATCAGTCTGAGCTCAGTCGAACTTAAAGTCATTTTGAATGGTTGCAACCCGCGAATAAAGTCATTGATTCTCGATGTGTAGTAATTTAACTTACGTTATTGATGCAAGCATGATTCGGATAATCACGCATGGTAGATATTATCTTAACGAATATTGCGATTCAACCCGTGGCTATTTGCCAGCGATTAACGTTTACGAAACACCGTATTACTCATGAAAAGTTAATTATCATTTAATTGAGTTCGCTCTTCAATTGTCGACTTATATATACTATTACTCGAAATACTTATATAACTTGTAGTCGGAGAGCTGACGACGAATTTAGGGAATGTATTTTAGGCAAGTTAAAATAAAAAAATAATATTTTATTAATTAGTGAATCTAGAATCCTGAGTCAGGCAGAGGGTTTGCGGTTATTTCGCTACTGCGCAACCTATGACATTTGCAAAAAAATAAATCAAAAAAATATCTTTTAGGCAACTTGAAATTTGTTTAATCTTTAATTTTAGCATCTATTTAACTCAGAAATAAAAATCCCAGACTATTTTTTGGGTTTTAAAGTATAACCTGACCCTCCCGAATATATTTAATAATTATACCTCAAAAATATACTTTAGGCATTCTGAAATTTTTATAGCATGTTTATTAAATAATATTAAAAATACGTGTAAATTGCCAGACGAATTAAACGGTTTTTAATAATTCCCTGACGCGAATAAAGATTTAAAATGAATGCGACAAAAAAGTCTTATGCGTAGCCATAAGTGCGAGAGAGATAGTTAAGGACCTAAGATTTATGCATTTAAAAATGCCTGATTATGCGTGAAATTTTATTGAAATTATCCAAAATTGTGCGGTCTAAAATAAGCTGAATTTTAGTGTGTCTTGTTTCTTATAGTGCGCGAGCCCACCGCAAAAATTTGGGTCCATCGCTTTTATGGATAAATTTACTTGCAAAAGGTAGTTTATAAGTCGTATTATCATAAACGATTGTCAGCCAAACTCGTACCCCCTGCGTTATGAGCAATAAAAATTTATTAACAATTGGATTTCTAAGCGATTTGGGTCCATCGCTTTTATGGACGAAACTTGTTTCATTCGAAAAGGCATCAAATTCCCTTTCAGAAAATACCCGGCTGATTTGCCCTGGCCCCTGCAAAACCCAGGCTGATCATGATTTTTGACTCAACGCGCGAGTCAGATCGAGCGTGGCGTTTGAAATGCGCGCCGTAAACAAGGACAGAGCGTCACGCTTTTATTTATACTTTGGATACTATCTAATATTATAAATTTTTAAAGATCATAATTGTTGTTATTGTTATTATTTAATGTTTATGATATTATAATATTGTGTAGGGATTATGAATATTTTTGATTTTTTTATCATTCATATTATTATATTTTATATGTTAATTATATACTTTTATCATTTATTATGATCTTAATTTATTATGATCTTAATTTTTTTATTTTTTATGATCTTAATTTTGATATCGATTCATCAGAAGACGAGTCTTCAGATGAGTTTTCCGATGAATGAATCATTAGCATTTCCTTTAATCTTACTTTATTTGTAACTTTCTTACTGTATAATTTTATTTTTGAAACATCTCATTCCGAATTTTTTTATACTGTTTCAATAAATGTAACTGTACCGTGTGAGAAATGTTCATTTAATCTAACCTTAATTAAAAATTCCTATTACAAACTGTACAATTAAAAATAAACAATTAATAAACAAAAATAAACAATTAAATTAACAATTAACACGTACTAGGATTTTTTTTATTATAAATTGATGTATGAACATCTAATCTTACTGTTTGAATATATATTAATATTATTATACACTGTAAAAAGCATTGATGTGCATATCAAAAATTCATTTGACGTGTTAGTAGTATCTCATTTATTTCATTGAAAAATTACGAGTTTATCATTACCCGTGGCCGAGTTACATAATAAACTGTAAATAGTCATCAGATTTCTGACGATTTTTTACAGTTTATTTTTTTCCGTGTAGTATTTGCTATGATTTTGTTAAAATTCAATTAATTATAAAAAAAATGTAAAAAACTTGGAAATATTCGACAAAATTCCAATTTACATTACGTTCTCTGACAGTTCCATACTTTTTATCTGGAAATATGATATTTTTAACTATGATAAATGATAAAAGTATATAATTAACATATAAAATATAATAATATAAATGATAAAAAAATCAAAAATATTCATAATCCCTACACAATATTATAATATCATAAACGTTAAATAATAACAATAACAACAATTATGATCTTTAAAAATTTATAATATTAGATAGTATCCAAAGTATAAATAAAAGCGTGACGCTCTGTCCTTGTTTACGGCGCGCATTTCAAACGCCACGCTCGATCTGACTCGCGCGTTGAGTCGAAAATCATGATCAGCCTGGGTTTTGCAGGGGCCAGGGCAAATCAGCCGGGTATTTTCTGAAAGGGAATTTGATGCCCTTTCGAATGAAACAAGTTTCGTCCATAAAAGCGATGGACCCAAATCGCTTAGAAATCCAATCGTTAATAAATTTTTATTGCTCATAACGCAGGGGGTACGAGTTTGGCTGACAATCGTTTATGATAATACGACTTATAAACTACCTTTTGCAAGTAAATTTATCCATAAAAGCGATGGACCCAAATTTTTGCGGTGGGCTCTCGGACTATTAGTATGTACTTTAAATACCATTATTGCTTTGGGACAAACCACAGTCTAGCAGTAGAGATGAAGTTTAATGAGTACACTGAGAGTCAAGGGAAATAAGAAATCAAAATACAGATACAATAATCCATCTATAGAGGCAGTTTATTAAATAAAAAAAATTAAATTTAAGTATGAAATATGCATGGAACAGTTTTCTAACTTGAGTTATAATTGTTATAAAATTTAATTAATGAAATGAAGAACATAAAATAAACTAAAAGTATCTCTTGAGATACAACACAAGCAATACCTTTAATAGTAACTTAACTAAAAAAAATAAAGGTACAGAAGTGTTGACCAGAATTCACTAGATTCAAATTTGAATATATATCGATTAACTGTGATTAAACTACCTCTATTAAGTTAGCCCCCCCACCATCGCAAAAAAAATCCGCACCTATTAAAAAATTTAGTGCTATTTATGTACTAATTTGTTGCTCTAGTTTGGATCTATTTGCTTTAATCCGAGTTTTTTTGTTATTTAAATATTCTATAAACCGTGTCCTACCAGAATATGCAACGTATGATTTTGTTGCTCGTCCCTAACTGCAAATAAACAAATTATTTATCTCCGCGTCGACCGTTACCTACGACTTCGATGGCTAAAAACTAACTAAAAGAATTTGTTGCTCGAGTCTTTTTGTTATTTAAATATTCTGTGGACCGTGCCCTACCAGAATATGCAACTTACGATTTTGTTGCTCGCCCCTAACTGCAAATAACAAATTATTTATCTCCTCGTCGTAGATAACGGTCGACGCGGAGATAAATAATTTGTTTATTTGCAGTTAAAGACGAGCAACAATATCATACGATGCATATTCTGGTAGGACACGGTCTATAGAATATTTAAATAACAAAAAGACCCGGATTAGAGCAAATAGATCCAAACTAGAGCAACAAATTAGCACATAAATAGCACTAAATTTTTTAATAAGTGCGGATTTTTTTTGCGATGGTGGGGGGGCTAACTTAATAGAGGTAGTTTAATCACAGTTAATCGATATATATTCAAATTTGAATCTAGTAAATTCTGGTCAACACTTCTGTACCTTTATTTTTTTTTAGTTAAGTTACTATTAGAGGTATTGCTTGTGTTGTATCTCAAGAGATACTTTTAGTTTATTTTATGTTCTTTATTTCATTAATTAAATTTTATAACAATTATAACTCAAGTTAGAAAACTGTTCCATGCATATTTCATACTTAAATTTAATTTTTTTTATTTAATAAACTGCCTCTATAGATGGATTATTATGCCTCTATATCTGTATTTTGATTTCTTATTTCCCTTGACTCTCAGTGTACTTATTAAACTCCATCTCTACTGCTAGACAGTGGTTTGTCCCAAAGCAATAATGGTATTTAAAGTACATACTAAGAAACAAGATCGTACACACTAAAATTCAGCTTATTTTAGACCGCACAATTTTGGATAATTTCAATAAAATTTCACGCATAATCAGGCATTTTTAAATGCATAAATCTTAGGTCTTTAACTATCTCTCTCGCACTTATGGCTACGCATAAGACTTTTTTGTCGCATTTATTTTAAATCTTTATTCGCGTCAGGGAATTATTAAAAACCGTTTAATTCGTCTGGCGATTTACACGTATTTTTAATATTATTTAATAAACATGCTATAAAAATTTCAGAATGCCTAAAGTATATTTTTGAGGTATAATTATTAAATATATTCGGGGAGGTCAGGTTATACTTTAAAACCCAAAAAATAGTCTGGGATTTTTATTTCTGGGTTAAATAGATGCTAAAATTAAAGATTAAACAAATTTCAAGTTGTCTAAAGTATATTTTTTTGATTTATTTTTTTGCAAATGTCATAGGTTGCGCAGTAGCGAAATAACCGCAAACCCTCTGCCTGACTCAAGATTCTAGATTCATCAATTAATAAAATATTATTTTTTTGTTATTTTAACTTGCCTAAAATACATTCCCTAAATTCGTCGTCAGCTCTTGGACTATTGAATTACCACGTGAGTTACTGTGTCAATTGATAGAAAGAAAGAGCAATATATTGAAGTTACAGAATCTCACACAATATTTATATAAGCCTAAACATTCTCTCGAATGCTTTACTTTGCATATGTTCATTTACTTAAATGAGATATCCCACACAGCAAAACTTGTTTCAGAAAGCTTTCCGAAAGATAACTTGAAAATTAATATTGAAATGTGTGGCGGTCCACGCCACCAATAATACATCCCTACCGCGATGCCTGCAACACCGGCAGTGCGCAGCAACGCCGCTAGGCGTCGCACTGCCGGGGCAGCTTCGCGAGTTCTAATTTCTGCACCGACGAGTATAAAGGGGGACCCCCTACGGGCTCGAGCAGATCTTCCCGGCGCTAGTCGCCGAGCTAGCAATAGCGCTAGACGCTAGGCTGGCATACGGCGCGAGTCGCCCGGTCCACAGCGCAAGACGCTGACCGAAACTTCACGGCGCGAGTCGCCCGGTGGTAGCGCTAGACGCTCACCGAAATTCTTCGGCGCGAGTCGCCCGGTCACAGCGCTAGTCGCTCACCGAAATTCTGACGGCGCGAGTCGCCCGGCTATAGCGCAAGGCGCTTGCCGAAAACTTCACGGCGCGAATCGCCCGGCTACAGCGCAAGACGCTTGCCGAATTCACGGCGCGAGTCGCCCAGCCATAGCGCGAGACGCTTACCGATACTCACGGCGCCTGGTCGCCTGGCACAGGCGCAAGACGCCCGCCAACCACGGCGCTTGGTCGCCCGGCTCTTTGTTTCAGGTCTCACACGGACTGCTACACACGACCAACCACGTGTGACCACCCGATCCTGGCGTCCCTCGTCGCGGTACAGATTACGGTAGAACAAGTCCAATTAGCCAAAAACACTTACACACAAACACTTGTAAATAGTCTGTAAATATAACGTCCTAAACATATATTGGAAAGTGTCGCCTACATTTCTAGCCTCCTTTGCGATTCACAAACCTTGGGCCAACTCCTACTCACGCACCAGTAGCAGACTAAGTTAGAATAAGCATAGCTGATTAAGGTAGATTACCGCTCTGGAAGTAGTACGAGCCCATGAAATTGGTGACCCCGACGTGATCGCAAAGAGAGGTAGCAACATGAACGATCCCAACGCATCAATACAGATCGTCGAGGAAAGCGTCAACAGACTCGCTATACGCATACCTCCGTTTTGGGGAGATGAACCTGAGCTATGGTTCGCACAGCTGGAAACGCAGTTCACAATCAGTGGCATCACCCAAGACTCGACGAAATACTCCTACGCTCTGTCTCAATTAGACTCCCGTCAAATCAAGGAGATTAAAGACGTGGTCACACAGCCCCCAGAGGTTAACAAATACGAGACAGTAAAAAGAGCGCTCATACAGCGCATGTCCGTCTCACAGCAGCAGCGGACACGACAACTCTTGGAGCTCGAGGAATTAGGAGATCGCAAGCCATCTCAATTCTTACGACATCTCCGAACTTTAGCGGGTGAGAATGTACCCGACTCTCTTCTACGGACACTATGGCTAGGACGACTTCCTACACAAATGCAGATGGTTCTCGCTACCCGGACGGAAGATCCGCTCAACAGCGTAGCCGAACAGGCCGATCGCATCCACGAGATGACGAGCAAGGCTGTGGTAGTTGCAACAGCTACGCCAGCGAATAAAGAGTCATTGGAAGCAAGAATCCAGACTCTGACCAAGCAAGTGCCCACACTTACTACACGCCTCTCGAGAGACAACTCGAGGCAACGTAACAATTGGAAAGGCCGTAATCGAAGTCGAAGCCGTAGTCAGAGCCGCAACCGCGGTAAAAACACAGAGGATAAGGACGATAAGAATGATAAGCACTGCTATTACCACAATCGATTTGGTGAGAAAGCAAGAAAGTGCACACAACCATGTACATATAAATCGGAAAAAGACCAGGGCAGTCACTGATGGCGGCCAGTAGACCCGCCCCAAGCCCTCGCCGCCTAATCATTACGTGCCAAGACACTAAGAGACGGTTCCTGATAGACACAGGATCGGATGTGAGTGTATACCCTCGCTCCATGGTAGCAGGACACACCACACCAACATCTTATGAACTCTACGCAGCAAACGGCTCAACAATCACTACGTACGGCACAATTACACTACAGCCGGAAATTGGGTTACGACGCGCATTCCCATGGCGTTTCATTATCGCCAACGTAACGCAGCCCATCATCGGAGCCGACTTCCTTGCTTATTACCATATCCTGCCAGACCTACAGAAAGGCACTCTGCTCGATGGTAAAACATACTTGCGCAAACGCGGCACATCAGAAAAAGGGGCAGTGGAGTCTATCAGAGTATTGGCTATCGAAGACGAATACCACAGAATCTTGGCAGAATTTCCTGATATCTTAAAGGCTACTGCTAAGAGGCATACGGTAAAACATAGCACGCTCCACCACATCAAAACCACGGATGGCCCACCAGTTGCAAGCCGTCCTCGCCGGTTAGCCCCCGACAAACTCAAGGCGGCTAAGGCTGAATTCGATCTCTTACTCCAAGAAGGGATCATTCGAGTATCGAAAAGCCCATGGTCATCACCATTACATATGGTACCGAAGAAAGGCGACTCCTGGAGATCTTGCGGAGATTACAGGGGAGTTAACGCTAGAACAGAGCCAGATCAGTACCCGATCCCGCATATCGAAGACTTCTCGCAGAACTTGCACGGAAAGAAGATCTTCTCGACAATTGATTTAGTGCGAGCATACAATCAAATACCCGTCAACCCGGAGGATATTCCAAAAACGGCTATAACAACTCCTTTCGGACTCTTCGAATACCTGTACATGCCGTTCGGGTTACGCAATGCCGCACAAACCTTCCAACGCTTCATTCACGAAATTACAAGCGACTTGGATTTTGCCTATGCGTATATCGACGACATCCTCATCGCATCAGAAAACGAGGAACAACACAAGAAGCATTTACGCATACTCTTCGAACGACTCCAGAAATACGGCATTCTACTCAACCCTTCCAAATGCGTTTTCGGAAGGCCAAAGGTTCTTTTCCTTGGTTACGAGGTTTCAAAGAACGGTACTCAACCTCCGCCAGAAAGAATAGCAGCAATCAAGGAGTTTCCCAAACCTGAGAACATTCAACAGCTTCGACGGTTCCTGGGGACTCTCAATTTTTATCGCAGATTCATTCCAAAGGCCGCTAAGGACCAATCGATTTTAAACGGCTTACTCAGCGGTACCAAAACCAAAAAAAAGGCTCCCATAGCATGGAATGCAGAACTGGAAACAGCCTTCGCAAACTGTAAGAACAGTCTGTCTCGCGCAACTCAGCTGGCACACCCAAAGCCAGAGGCAGACATCACTCTTACAACCGACGCTTCCGATACAGCTATCGGAGCAGTCATTCAACAACGGGACGGAACAGAATGGCAGCCATTAGCCTTCTTCAGTAAGAAGCTGAATCCGGCCCAGCAAAAGTATAGCCCCTACGATAGAGAGCTTCTAGCAATCTACGCCGCTATTAAGCACTACCGGCACATGCTAGAAGGAAGGATCTTCACGGTGTTCACCGATCACAAGCCGATCACATACGCCTTTCGACAAGATCCACTCCACAGCTCTCCCAGGCAGGCACGACATTTACAATACATCGGGCAGTTTACTACCGATATACGTCATATCGCGGGTAAAGACAACATAGTCGCTGATACCCTCTCACGAGTAGAGGAGATTCAGTCCGCAATCAACCTAGAGAAACTATCACAAGCTCAAGAGGAGGATACCGAGGTGGAAGACATCTTAAAAGGGAACTCTTCACTGAGATTGACAAAGGTATCAATCCCTGGAACGAGTGCAGCATTGTATTGTGACACATCAACCGCAATAGCACGTCCCTTCGTTACAAAAGAGTACAGGAGACAAGTGTTTCAATCACTGCACAGTCTGTCGCATCCAGGAACCAGAGCGACGGCAAAGATAGTCGCACAGAGGTATGTCTGGCCACGCATTAAGGCCGACTGCCAAGAATGGGCTAGAGCATGTCTCACGTGCCAAAAAGCAAAAGTCCACAGGCACAACAAATCGCCTTTAGGACAATTCATTGGCCCTACCAAACGGTTCGAACATATACACATGGACCTCGTTGGGCCTTTACCTATCTCGAAAGGTTTCAGATACTGCCTCACAATCATTGACCGGTTTACCAAATGGCCTGAAGCTATACCGGTGGCAGATATATCCGCAGAGACGGTAGCCCAGAATCTCTTCAATCACTGGATCGCAAGATTTGGTACACCTACGCAGGTCACTACGGATCAGGGAAGGCAATTTGAGGCCGACCTGTTTCGTCAGCTTACTAGGCTAACAGGCACCACGCACATACATACAACAGCCTATCACCCCGCAGCTAACGGCATGGTCGAACGTTTGCACCGTCAAATTAAAACGGCCATCAAATGCCACGAAACCGAAGCTTGGACGGAAGTATTACCCGTTGTCATGATGGGCATCCGAGCAGCAGTTAAGGAAGATCTCCACGCAACTCCGGCAGAACTTGTATACGGAGAAACTATGAGACTTCCGGGACAATTTCTACAAGAAACTACTCAATCAAACGAAACGAGCGACTTCTTACTAAGGCTCAGAAAGACGATGGAAAGTCTACGGCCACAGCCAATCAAAAGACACGGTTCGCCTGCTATTTTCCAGCACAAAGACCTGACAGACGCAACACACGTGTTCCTCAGGCACGACGCACCAACGCGGGCGCTGCAACCCACTTTTGACGGCCCTTACGAAGTCCTCAGCAAAGGCGAGAAGGTTTACAAGTTACGGATTAACGGCAAAACCGTCCACGTAACTATCGACCGCCTTAAGCCTGCCTACATATTGGCAGATCAAGAATCAAGCGACAAACCTCGGGAGACACATCAGCCAGCACAGGATACTCCAACAGACATTCCACCTAAAGAAACTACAACGCGGAGTGGCAGAGTGTCACGGAAAACAGTACGTTTTCAAATCCCGACTTCAAAACAACGAAGGGGGTGATGTGGCGGTCCACGCCACCAATAATACATCCCTACCGCGATGCCTGCAACACCGGCAGTGCGCAGCAACGCCGCTAGGCGTCGCACTGCCGGGGCAGCTTCGCAAGTTCTAATTTCTGCACCGACGAGTATAAAGGGGGACCCCCTACGGGCTCGAGCAGATCTTCCCGGCGCTAGTCGCCGAGCTAGCAATAGCGCTAGACGCTAGGCTGGCATACGGCGCGAGTCGCCCGGTCCACAGCGCAAGACGCTGACCGAAACTTCACGGCGCGAGTCGCCCGGTGGTAGCGCTAGACGCTCACCGAAATTCTTCGGCGCGAGTCGCCCGGTCACAGCGCTAGTCGCTCACCGAAATTCTGACGGCGCGAGTCGCCCGGCTATAGCGCAAGGCGCTTGCCGAAAACTTCACGGCGCGAATCGCCCGGCTACAGCGCAAGACGCTTGCCGAATTCACGGCGCGAGTCGCCCAGCCATAGCGCGAGACGCTTACCGATACTCACGGCGCCTGGTCGCCTGGCACAGGCGCAAGACGCCCGCCAACCACGGCGCTCGGTCGCCAGCCAACCACGGCGCTTGGTCGCCCGGCTCTTTGTTTCAGGTCTCACACGGACTGCTACACACGACCAACCACGTGTGACCACCCGATCCTGGCGTCCCTCGTCGCGGTACAGATTACGGTAGAACAAGTCTAATTAGCCAAAAACACTTACACACAAACACTTGTAAATAGTCTGTAAATATAACGTTCTAAACATATATTGGAAAGTGTCGCCTACATTTCTAGCCTCCTTTGCGATTCACAAACCTTGGGCCAACTCCTACTCACGCACCAGTAGCAGACTAAGTTAGAATAAGCATAGCTGATTAAGGTAGATTACCGCTCTGGAAGTAGTACGAGCCCATAAAATGTATAATTGAAATCATTCAGAAATATTTCTGAAACGTTTTATGAAAATCATATATCACTGAAAGCTTTCCAAAAGATAACTTGGCAATTAATATTAAAATGTAACATTAAAATCATTCAGAAGTATTTCTGAAACGTTTCATCGAAATCATTTATGACCCTTTTCACTGAAATATTTCTGAAATATTACGAAACATTTTAGAAAAATATTTCGTACGTAATGTCTAAAATACATATCATTGAAAGCTTTCCGAAAGATAACTCGGACAATAATATTGAAACGTAACATTGAAATTATTCAGAAGTATTTCTGAAACGTTTCATCGAAATCATTTATAACCCTTTTCACTGAAATATTACGAAGCATTTCAGAGAAATATGCAACGACGCCGCTAGGCGGCGCATAATAGTAAGACTAACTCGCAAGTAAATTTTAGTTGGGATCTAATATAAGCAAGCCTTCGACGAAGCAAAATCATGACTATGATCAAGAATATGTTTTACGAAGGACAGGAAATTGTTCCGGATGATCCTATACAGAGTGATCCGAAACAATTTGATATGAGAAAAAGTATCTGAAATATTTCCCGTATATTTTTGAAACATTTCAAAGATATTTTCGAAGCATTTCAGAGATATTTCTGAAGCATTTCAGAGATATTTATTAGGCATTTCAGAGGTATTTCTTAAGCATTTCAGAGATATTTCTGAAGCATTTCAGAGATATTTATTAGGCATTTCAGAGGTATTTCTTAAGCATTTCAGAGATATTTCTTAAGCATTTCAGAAATATTTTTAAAGCATTTCAGAAATATTTCTGAGATTTCAGAAACATTTCTGAAATCTCAGCTTGGCGGACATTTTAGCTTTCTGAAACATATCTGAAACATGTCTAAAATGTTTTTTTGAAAGGTTTCATATTTCATTGACAATTTTTTGAAAGCTTTCTGAAATATTTCGATGCTGTGTGGGATATATATATATATATATATATGAATTATTATCGACGAATTCTCAATTGACACATTACTTCAATTTATGTATGCTTTGTATAATATTGCTGTGTTTATGTAACATGCGTTTTGAATCATACGTTTAACTTACATGATCCTTTCTTGAAACAGAAACAAAGATTGAAATCACTTGGTTGTTTTCTCTGGTTGAGATGCAAAATAACGGACTTCTGTTCTCTTAAACTTAATCTTGATGAGAGATTAACTTCTTGTCGTGAAACATGAGAAAGGATTATGCAAGGATAATTCAACATTATCTGATTTTGTGTTTATGCTATGTGTTCTTTGTAAAACATTTTATTCCGATAAATTCGCTGATTATAACATAACTGCCACGAAAATACACGATCTCTTTACCGACATAACAACAAGAAAAGTATTGTTCCCCTTTCTATAATTCTTGAGCTCAGGTTCCTGCGCGAACTTGTACGTTTCAAACAAAAAAGTTCACGGAATTTATTTAGAAAATGCAAAATACAAGTTTATTCATCAATATTAATATTGTCCCCTTCAAAGTACTCCCCATCGACTGCAACGCACTTATGCCAGCGCTTGATCCAATCCTCGAAACATTTTTTATACTCGGTGTTTGGTATGGCGATCAGAGCCGTCTTCGATTTTTCCATTATCTCCTCTCGGCTGCTAAAACGCGTTCCCCGTAGTGGTTTTTTGATTCGATTGAACAGAAAGAAGTCGCAGGGAGCCAAATCAGGTGAATCCGATGGCTGTTGGATGGTATTCGTTCCGTTCTTGGTCAAAAAGTTGCGGATAATGATGGCATTAACGCACCGTCGCACAATGCCATCATTATCCGCAACTTTTTGACCAAGAACGGAACAAATATCATCCAACAGCCATCGAATTCACCTGATTTGGCTCCCTGTGACTTCTTTCTGTTCAATCGAATCAAAAAACCACTACGGGGAACGCGTTTTAGCAGCCGAGAGGAGATAATGGAAAAATCGAAGACGGCTCTGATGGCCATACCAAACACCGAGTATAAAAAATGTTTTGAGGATTGGATCAAGCGCTGGCATAAGTGCGTTGCAGTCGATGGGAAGTACTTTGAAGGGGACAATATTAATATTGATGAATAAACTTGTATTTTGTTTTTTCTAAATAAATTCCGGAAACTTTTTGATCAAGGTAGTATATTGCCAGTCACAATCGATTTAAATTACTTTAATTGTTATATATATATTTATTATATATATGTATATATATATATATATATATATATATATATAATATAAGTATCAAAGATTATATTAACGTCTTGACGATCAATCGAACCAAAACCAATAGTCGAATCGTCACGATAATTAATTATTTGCCAATTGTAATCAATGAAATGAAGGTCTAAAGAAATATTGTTATTGCAATAAAAAACAATTGATTATGAAAAAACGTTGCTTTTGATCAATACTTAAGGTTTTTTTTGTAATTATATGACAAGTTTGACATTTGATAATATTAATGCAAAATTTTTTCGCAACGTCTTCTTCGGGAGTAAGATTTTTCTCAAGAATTCTAAATTGTTACTAAAGTTCGAATGATTGCACTATAATTATTAATATAATTTGGCGAGCTTTTGCTAAACAATAATGTCAACGGTACTTACCGAGCTGTTTCGTCCAGTAATGTGGTATGTCATGTAAAAGATCCATGATGGACAATTGTACTGTGTCGATCTTATAAATCGCTACTTTTGTTATACAACAAAATATCCGTTTAACTACTATTTGTTTCCTTATATTGCAGAGCTGCCGCAAATGACGATCGGAACCGATTGTGCGGAATCGTCTAGCACGCACAGTCATCTCACGCGTTTTCATTGTATTTATATCGTGAGCTACCTTGTATTTTGCACTTTGGCATATAAGAGTTTTTCCTATAACGTGACCTCATGACCTCGATACACGTGACATTATACAGGGTAATCCAGAGGGCACCCATATGCTAGCTATTTTCTAAAAAATATGACGTTACAGTAAATTAGAAAAAATTTTTATTACTAATGAGCGCAAAGTAATCATTGGTAATGGTTCTATTTTTTGGGACAAACCAGAAGTAAGTGTAACTTACTTAACTGGGATCAGTTTTGAAATATCAAATAGAAACATGGATCGAGTAGGGTATCGTTGAATAGAACTTTGAGAAAGAAACAACTTCTATTAAAACTCAATTCAATTATCTCTTACAGATTTCGAGAAAAACGTTTGATTATGTGGACGCCTGCAATAATTTACAAGAAATTTCAAAACTGGTCCTAGTTACATCTACTTACGGTTTGTCTCGAAAAATAAAACCATTATTAACTGATTACTTTAGGTGTTCATTAGTAATAAAAATTTGAATTCTTTTTCCTTACTTCCTGTGCCGTCACATTTTTGAGAAAAACGGCTGGCCCGGGTGCTTTGAATCATACTGTATAACACGATGACAGGCGTGTTAATTACAATCAACCGCAACATTACAATATTAATTTTAATTAGCATGATAATTTATTAAAAACGACACTCAGTGGAATAATGAAAAAATGGCATTCATTTTATCTGTAACTTAAGATGTATCTTTTTGCGACTAGAATTTTTTTTTTCGAAAATTGTAAATTGCTGTTTAAGTTTAAATTATTGCACTATAATAATTATTTAATTTTAACAAGTAAAGTAAAAGGTGGGCCTTGAGAGTACAACGCAGTTAATATGTTAACGTTGATTATCATATTATAAGTTAACGTTATAACAATCAAGAAACGCAGTAGCGTCTCACGCCAAGTATATAATAATTTATTAACAAGATTATTTTTTAACAAGATATTTTTTAATACGATACAAGAGAGATACATCCTTTCGTAAGCGATTTACAAGATACAGGAAACGATAAATCCTTCTTTCATATCCTCCTTTCATAATATAACATATATAATAATATTATTAATTAATTATTTTAATTTTAAGTGAAACGCTACAGCGTACCTTTTACAGGAAGGAGAACGCTTCTTCAGAAATAAATCACTGAATTCTTTTAATAAGTCAATATTATCGAAAGATTTAAATACTGGAGAAGAAAATAGATTTTTCTGATTATAATGATACAACATTGAGACACAGATATGCACTTGACGCATAGATATGCATATATGCCTCTATTTTTCTGCCCAATTTATGTCATTCAGATGCGTCGTCGTTGTCGTCGTCTTCTTCTTTGCAAAATCTTAAAAAGTGCCGGTTTGGCCTACCGTGCCGCTAGATGGCACTCGTCACGAGTAAATGATAGAGTTCCTCTAGTTAGGACACCGTCCGCCATTAACAAAGAATTATGCGAACGATCGAAAGAGACAACCTCCCCACTCTCGTACTTCGGGATGTGCTTTGTCTCACTCCCACTAACTTCTCCCCTGTTAATGGCGGACGGTGTCCAAAATCTTACTAGAGGAACTTTAGTAAATGAGAGCCGTGTTAGGCGGTAAAGTTTACTGAATTCAAATTTTTTATATATCCGTAATCAATGTTCCACAGTCACTGACCGCAATACATTCCGCAACCTATTCCGCACCTGTTCCGCACCTATTCCGCCCCTATCCCGCACCTATTCCGCATCTATTCCGCACTTATTTTACACACATTCCGCACCTATTACGCACATAATCCGCACATATTCCACACCTATTCCGCATCTATTCCGCACATGTTTTGCACATGTTCCGCACCTGTTCCGCACCTATTCCGCACATGTTCCGCACCTATTCCGCACTTATTCCGCATATGTTCCGCATCTATTCCGCACGTATTCCTCACCTATTCCGCACGTATTCTGCACCTATTCCGCACATGTTCCGCACATGTTTCGCACATGTTCCGGACATGTTCCGCACCTATTCCGCACATGTTCCGCACCTATTCCGCATATGTTCTGCATCTATTCCGTAGTTACTAACCGCAAATCATTCCGCAACCAATGCTTTAATCGCAACTTATTCCGCAGTTATTGACCGCAAATTATTCCATAACCGCAACTTTGACCGTAATGCTAAGACTCCATAGACGCGGAAACGCCGTGCGGTAGAGTGCATTGACCAATCAGAAGGCTGCCGCAAGTCGCCTGCGGCAAAATCAAAATTTGTGATTGGTCAACGCACTCTGCCGCATGGCGTTTCCGCATCTATGGAGTCTTAGCATAACTCTTTTACTAATCTATTTCGATTCTGTGATTGTGGAATGAGTTGTGGAATAGATGCGGAATAAGTGCGGAATAGGTTGCGATTGATATTAAGAGACGCGGTAGCGTCTCACGCCAAGTATATAATTCTTTAACAAGATATTTTTTAACAAGATACAAAAGAAATACATCCTTTCGTAAGCAATTAACAAGATACAGGAGCGATACATCCTTCTTTAATATCCTCTTTTCATAAGCGAAACGTTACAGCGTATCTTTTACAGAAAGGAGAACGTTTCTCCAGAAATAAACCACTGAATTTTTTTAATAATTCAATATTATTGAAAGATTTAAATATAAGAGAAGAATATAGATTTTTCTTATTATAACGATATAACATTGATCCACAGATATGCGCTTGACGCATAGATATGCAGATATGCCTCTATTTTTTTGCCCAATTTATGTCATTAAATTTATGTCGTCGTCGTAGTTGTCGTAGTCGTCTTCTGTTGAGGCCGTGGTGAGAACTGAATAATACCTTAGTAGACTTTGAAGAACGTAGTTTTATTATAACAGTATAACGTGGCGCAACGGATGTCTTTGCGTACAGAACAAAAGTAAAAACAGAGAGAAGACAGAACCAAACCGGAAAAAGAATAGTGTTGACAACCTCTTACAAAGAAAAGAAACTATAAGAAAATAATCAGTGTTGCCAACGTAGATTAGTACATAAGATTTGATTGTTCCCAACACCCCTTCGCAATCAGATTATTCTAAAGAGTATAGTGTTAATTTTTCGCTTTTCTTAATCCTAAATTATACTAAACTTATTGTACTCCTTACCAGTTAAATTTTTTGTTAATATATCCGCAGTTTGCTCTTTTGTAGAAATGTATTCAATTAAAACCAACTTATCGCTTACTAAATTTTTAATAAAATTGTATTTAACATCTATGTGTTTTAATCGTTTGTGTTCTCACCTTTTAGTTACTTTAATGCATGACTGATTGTCTTCATTGAAAATGGTTTTTGCAAAGCCAAGATCACCAAGAAGATTGTTTAACCAGATTCCTTCACGAGCTGCCTCGGGAAGAGCAATAGGCCAGTTATATTAGACATCGAACCTTTCAATTAATCTTCCCAGGTTGCAACCACTATGAATCGCTTTGATTTGAGGTGCTGTAAGTGGGATTTAATTTGCTTCGCAATGCGCATGCGCATTACAAAGTTATTAACAATATTTTTAACAAAAAACGCGATTTTTTTTATCTTTTCTTAAATATCTCGAAAACTAAGCAAGATAGGGTAACTAACTATACGTATCTTTTTTGTAGAGCGTAAAATTATCTACAATAATGATCTGAACAACATTTATCGTCAAGTCAGTCGTTTAGCTTGCACGCGCCGTCAAAGTCCAAGACTTGGATCCCGAAAACCCTCGATTTCATCGTTTTTTTTATGTTGCGTCGGTGATTTTTTTCCGTTATTTAAAATGGAAGTAAAAATTCCAAAAAAATCACACATTATCTGAGAACTACAAAGAATACTTTTCAGGGTGTAACTGATTTTTTAGACCCTTTTTCTTTAGTTTGTAGCTATGTAAGCAAAAAATTTTGATTTTTTGGAATAGTCTTAGTTTTTCGCTGTTTTCAGGCCTTAGAATTTATTTGAGACAAATTATATCGTATGCATCTTGTTGTGGACGAAATTTGCAACAAAAAAGGACTCTTGCATTTTTTTCGTACGACGAACGCTGATTTTTTTATTGACGCGCAAAGTTATCCAATATTGCGCACAGGTCGGATAACGCTTGTTTTACACTAAAATAATTGTTTTTTATTAAAATTTACGTAATTTTTCGCATTATTATTGAACCATATTGCAAAGCCGTTTTCAACACATTCTCTCATTTTTACTTATTTATTAACAAATTGTTTACTTAAAAATTATTATAAACAATTAGAAAAACATGTTATATTCGTTGTACTCGTCGTCTCATTTCAACTCGAAAAATGTTTTTAAAAAATTTATTCACATTATTTATAACATTTATTCAAACATACAGTGCCTTTTTTGACTATTTTTTACACCATCTCTGAGCCAATAGTGCGTTTTTTTTTGTGGTTTTCCCAGTAGGCCTAATCCATATACCTTTGTATTTATCGTCGACCACCGTATATTATTTATTACTTTATGACCTACACGTTGTCAAGTTTGTTTATCTGCGTGCGTTTACCGAATCAGTCTTTCGTTGTGTGTCGTGTCGATGGGATCTCGTCTTACAGATCGCTCTGCACAGATCATTCTCTTTGCCTTATTTTTTTATTATTCGGTTTGACTGCGATGTATTTTTTCTCCAGACTAACTGGTGAGTTTTTCTAGAATTTTAATTTAAGACAAGAATGTAACTCTTAATTACGTTACAGATTTGGACCTTTTAGTCTCACTAAGTTTCTGTCAAATTGAAACAGTAAACTCACCATGTTAAGGGAGAATATATATTTTTGATGTTAATATTATACCACTGAGGATGGCTCGGACAGGAGCCAAAACGTTTGGATTTTTGTAAATCGAAAAATAAATCACATTTATATCTGAACGCACCGTGATCCGCGTTGTGACCCTTACAGCCCTTTCTACTTATATTTTTATTTCGAGGGTCTTTATATCACACTTATCAAAATACTTATGTTTTTATTTTCGTATAGTTTGTTGTAAAGTCCAATAGAAAAATACATAAATGTACAATTTTTTACCTATATAAATTTCTGATTCGTGAATAGTTATAATTTTGCATACAGTACTACAAGGTTCTACAGAAAACGACAAAATCCTTAAGCCTTTTACAACTCGTGAATTCATAAAAATCTACATAAATTTGCTTTTTTTAGATGTTTATAAGGTACTAAAATTTTACATGGAAATTAACAGACCTTCAACCAAACCTTCAACCTTTCCATGGAAAATTGTAGTATCTTATAAAAATCTAAAAAAGTGCATACATGTAGATTTCCATGGATTCACGATTCGTAAAAGGCTTAAGAATTTTGTTGTTTTCTATAGGACCTTGTAGTATTATATGCGAAATTACAATCATTCACGAGTCAGAAATTTAATTAGGTAAAAAATTGTACATTTGTGTATTTTTCTAACTATACAAAAATAAAAACATAAGTATTTTGACTTCTGCGAATTAAGAAGTTATTAATAATAGATAAATTTTTGAAGATTTGTGTAAAAACTTCTAACATTTAACTAAAAATTACAAATTTTAATTAGCCATAATTGTAATAGATTTTTGAGCTGTACAAACAAATCCGTATTTGTTACTGTTCATACAAAATTGTAGTATTTTATGAGAAACTAAAAACTGGATTAGATTCTAATTTGTATAGTTTTACGATATGTAAATTGTGGTAGATTTCGATAGTCATTTATAAATAATTGTAGTATTCTACAAGAATAAGCAGATGTTTTAATTTTTTAAGGTTTTGTTGATTCTCAAATTAATATTTGTAGATTTTTGTATTATTTTTTATTAAATTGTAGATTTTCATGAAATACTACTTGCAATACTTTCTTGATTTGAGAACACTGTAATTTGTGGTACTATTTCGTAGATATTTCTGCAAAAAAATAACTGACAGCAAGCATGTTCAAAAGCGGGACATAAGACGTTTAAAAGACATCTTTTAGACATCTTTTAGACGTCTTACAAAAAAATATGGCTAAAAGATATCTAAAAAACGTCTTATGCGGTTTTAGAAATGTGTGTATGTAGTGCTGGGTAAGGTTTTTTTTATAATGACTAGCTTTTTATTTTACAGATAAGTTAGAATAAAGAAGTTTTTTTTCTTTTTGTAATCGCGCGGCACGACGCCGACGTTGGCTCAATAGGCCTATTTTGTAATGAGCCGTCACTGGTTCCTGACATTCACCCGACATTAAGAAAAAATTATATTCGTATATCTGATTCGAAATTTTATTACTCTTTTTAAACTGAATTTGTTTTTTAAGAATTTTTGAAAAATTATATATATATTTGCGCTGGTTATGACACATGTAGACTATATATAACACTTACATCAAATTAAGAAGTAGTCTATCACGTAAGACGGTTGGCTCACGATCCAGAGATCCCGAGGTCTCGAGTTCGAATCCCATCAAGGTAAGTGTGTTTTTCAAGTACGAGAAAATATTTATAATCATAGGTTGCATCTTAAGAAACTTTAGTTAAAAAGTAGTAATAAAATTTCAAAATAAATATAATTTTTTTATGTCGGGTGAATTTCCTCATTAGAGTGTTTTAATTCTAGTATTTCCTTGTAGTCTACTGTACTCAAATAGATATAAAAATATGTAGAATACCAGTATTAGTTGTAGTTTGGCGTAGTTTTAAAGAAAAATTTATAGATCAAGATGCACTAAAAAAATACAAAAATTTACAAAAGTGTTCCAATTCTGGCATTTTCATGTAGGATTTTGTAGTACTTCTTAAATTTATGTAGAATTTAATAGATTCTGGCAATTATATTTTATAGTTTTTTTGTAGTACACTCTTATTTTTTTTTTGTAGAAATATTTCTACCAGGGTTGTGGCGTCGCGTGTTACAAAGGCGAGCGCTGATGACATACAGGCTGCTAGATTTTATAAACACTAGACAGCATAAGCGCAGCAACGCGACTCAATATTTATGGGTATCGACGAACGTCGATGACAGAATTTATAAACGAATATCATCTCGCACTGCAGATGCGAGCATCGATGGTCGACGTAGATACTCGACCAAAAATTTCATGTGACTTAACCGTCGCGGTCTCTCCTATTTATTTTTCTTTCTAGGAAGAGCCACTTATCGGGGTTTCGCGGCGCCATTCGGTTATGGCGTATTTTACTTTTGAAAAAGTTTTGTATTGCCGCGCTGCATTTAGGCCGGATGTGTTGAAGAGGGAGCCGCCGCTGCTCTCGAGAGTCAGTTCGCTACTGACGAGAGACATGGGTCGAACGTATCAGTCATTTTGTGAAGTAAGAAATATATTCCTCTTAAAACATCCGTGCGTAATCTCTTACACCCAGGAATCCTGCCATCCTAACGCCCATATCCTACAAATCAGAAGTGGGATTCACGAGAGATTGCACGGGAATTACGCGAGAGGAACGAATTACATGTAACGGCAGTGCGTGTTTGCGAGAACGAAGACGTCGTTCGAGCACTGCGTGGTAGAACGATCGGCAGATACATTTATGGGCTGTGTGCTAGCCTCGTGTCGAAGTGAGCCGAATTTATGATTAATCGGGGTCTGTCGATCCTGTGGACGAAAGACATTGACTGAAGGGGCTCTTCGTGTGTCGAAAGCCATTGGCGGTTATTGTCCGCCATTTTGAGTGCGTGTGTGCGAGGACGAAAACGTTGTTCGAGAACTTTTGTGCAGCGCGAAATATCTGCAGAGCTTTTCCGGTGATAAGTCACGGGTCGGTAATATCGGAAGCGTGTTGCCAGAGGAGTGAGAAACCGGTAACTCTGTGGTGTGAGACAGTTGTGACAGCTGAGACTTTAGGTTACGTGACGGTGTTGATCGTGAGTACGCGATTGACAGTTTCGTACGGTGATTACGAAGTAATATAAGAAAATAGAAACGGTACGATGGAGGAGGCAGCGAGTTGGTTTAAGACGTCACAGCTTAAGGAAAAACTGAGAGAACGTAACCTGTCGACTGCAGGAGTGAAGGCTGACTTAATAATTCGCTTGATAGAAGCGGATCCTGACGGGACGTGGATGAACGCGGACGACCTTACGGGTGACGAAGAAGAAAGAAGAGACGCTCAACTTCAATTGAAACGTGACAGAGCGGAATTGTTACGTCAAGAATTGGAGGTTATGAGACGAGAACGAGACGTAGCATAACTGGAAACGGAGTTAGCTCGACGAGAGCTCGAGTTGGCAATTGCAGCAAATCCAGAGAATCGAGAATATCTCCAGCAACCAGAGGCGAGGCCAGTGAATAATGTACAGCGAGCGGAATCACCAGCGCCGCCACAACTGCGGGCAGATGTCAAAGGTATAGGAGATTTGCTGGGCGAATTCGACGGAGCAAATCGCTATTTTGAAGATTGGGAGAAGCAAGTCCGATTAGTTAAGAGGCTTTTTGCGGTCGATGACGCTATTATAAAAATAATAATCATCTCCAAACTTAAAGGAAAAGCGGATCGATGGTTTTGCTCAAAATCGGAGTATACGGAGATGACGTTGGATGCATTGCTTTCGGCGATGAAGGACGGATTCGACCAAAGACCAAGTAAAGTGGATCGTCTTAAAAAATTCAAATTGCGAGTGTGGCAGCCGAATAAATCGTTCAATAATTATTATCACGAAAAACTTATTTTGGGTAATTTAGTGCCAATTGAAGAAGATGACTTATTGGGTTACTTAAGGGAAGGAATACCTGATCAAACGTTACGGAATCAGGCACGTATGCAGAACTTTGAATCAGTGAAAGATTTGCTGAACGGATTCCGTAAGATCTCCCTTTCGCATCGTGTTAAAAAGGACTTGCCACAAGGGGAGAAATCAAGTGCAGATAAGATTTTGGTCGAAAAAACGAAATCTGAACCCAAGGTACCGAAGACAACCGGGAAAGAAGAGATCAGTAGACGATCGATGAAATGTTACAATTGTAACAAATTAGGACACATTTTGAAAGACTGTACGAAACCAAAGAGAGAACGTGGATCTTGCTACAATTGTGGCAATACGGAGCACTTGGCGAAGGATTGTCCGAGTAAGGAACCGAAGGAAATAAAGGAGAAGTCACCGGTCGCCAATGTGTACGAGAACTCAGAGGAGGAAACCGATGTCGAGCATAGGAAGATTGTGACATATGAAATAAAAGACTCTAGTTTACGGCGAGTATTGTGCTTAGATACGCTTCTCGATACAGGTAGCCCAATTAGTTTTGTTAAAGAACGGTTTCTCGATAAGCAGGGACTTCTTCCATTAGATGCATCAGATCGCGAATACTGTGGGTGTAAAAAGGTGCCATTAGAGTTTTTAGGTAAAGTTTACATGACGGTTTCTATTGATGACGTTGCTAAGGAAAATGTTAGAATGTATGTTGCGTCAGAAGATACGTCAGTAACACCAGCTTTATTAGGTAGAGATGTATTGCATAAATTCGGTATTAGATTAACGTTGCCGATGAACGAAAATGCTTGGCGGAAAAATGATATTAACGCAATTGAAGTCGCAGATGATCCCGCTGATGAGTTACAGATAAACCCTGAAATACCTTACAAAACGGAAGTGGAGCTAAAACAAATTTTTTGGAAGTTATACGTAGAATATCCGAGGCCTTCTGAGCCAAAAATAAAAGATGAATTGAAATTACGATTGAATAATCCGCAGCCGTTTTATTGCACTCCGCGCAGACTTTCTTATGATAAAACAGAAAAACTTTGGGTGATTCTAAAAGAATTATTAGAGAAAGGGTATATACGACCTAGTGATTCTGAGTTTACCTCGCCTATAGTTTTAGTAGAAAAGAAAAACGGACAATTACGTATGTGTGTGAATTACAGGTTTCTTAATAAAGTTTTAGCGCGAGATAATTTCCCTCTTCCTATCATCGAGGATCAAATAGTAATCGCGAGGAATAAAAAATATTTTACAGTTTTAGATCTGAAAAATGGGTTTTACCATATCCCGGTTGAAGAAGAATTAATTAAATACACGTCGTTTGTTACTCCATTAGGTCAGTTCGAATGGGTAAGAATGCCTTTCGGGTTAAAAACAAGACCACCGAAATTTCAGCGCTTTATATATAGAATTTTATCAGAGCTCAGTCATTATTTCTGTATAGCAATCTACATGGACGATATATTAATAGCGACTGAGACTATTAAACAGCATTTAGAGATCCTGGAAAAAGTCTTTAAGATTCTTTCAGAAAATCTATTGGAGTTGCGAATTGACAAATGCTATTTTCTTCAGACCGAAGTAGAATACCTGGGGTATATTATTTCGGAGCAGGGTGTAAAGCCAACGCGGAGGGGTATCGAGGCCGTCGAGAAGTTTCCGATTCCTACAAGTACACGGGACGTTCGTAGTTTTATTGGACTTTGTTCCTATTTCAGGAAATTTATAGAACATTTTGCGACTATTGCTGAACCCCTTTATGATCTGACGAAAGCCAACGTAACGTTTCAATTAGGAGAAAAAGAGTTCGACGCATTTAATACTCTTAAAGCTAAACTTACAGAGCCCCGATTTTAGCGGTGTATAATCCAAAAGACCCAATCGAATTGCATTGCGACGCAAGTTCATTAGGTTACGGAGCAGTCCTTATGCAAAAGAAAGCAGATGATAAGATGCACCCGATATTTTATTATTCTAAGCGAACGACTGAAAACGAATCGAAACTTCACAGTTTTGAACTTGAAACTCTTGCGATAATTTACGCTTTGGAACGATTTCAAATTTATCTTCAAGGATTAAAATTCAAAATTATGACTGATTGTAACGCTGTCACTATGACACTAAAAAAGAAAGATATAAATCGTAGGGTCGAAAGGTGGACAATTGCATTGCTCGATTATGATTATGAGTTAGAACATCGTGCGGGTACGCGTATGCGTCACGTAGATGATCTTAGTAGAGCCATCGGAGTTATCGAGGAAAACCCGTTTGAATGGAATGTTGCGATATGTCAGGGACAAGATCCCAAAATTGTAGAAATTTGTAATAAGCTCGAAAAATCTGAAGATAAGTTCTATGAAATAAGAAACGGGTTGGTGTATCGTAAGTACGGTAATAAGATATTGTTTTATGTTCCGGAGCGAATGGAAAGAAATGTTCTGTATAAATATCACGATGAGTTAGGACATGTAGGTACTGAGAAGTCAGGCGAAAAGTCTGCGTGAAAAGGTAAATTGCCATGTTAAGAATTGCCTCAAGTGCATCGCGTTTTCTCCGGTTAGCGGGAAAGTCGAAGGATTTATACATTCTATTCCAAAAGGAAATGTCCCTTTTAGTACCGTTCACGTTGATCATCTGGAACCAATAGATAAACAGCGGTAGATTAAATAACATTTGTTAGTCGTAGTGGATTCCATTACCAAGTTTGTGAAACTCTATCCGACTAAAACGACTTCTAGTAAAGAGGCAATTAATTGTCTTCAATTATATTTTGAGCATTATTCGCGGCCGAGAGTTATGATTACGGATACAGGTACCTGTTTTACGAGTTCCGAATTTAAAGACTTCGTGAACGACAATGGAGTTGAATATATTTAGATCGCAACAGGTTCACCTCAGGCTAATGGCCAGATGGAGAGGGTCAATCGGACCCTGACTCCCATGTTAGCTAAATTATTTGACAATTTCGCGGGCACGTACTGGTACAAAATTGTCGCCGATGCTGAGTATAACTCTGTAAGTAAACCTACGGGGGAAACGCCTAGTCAATTATTGTTTGGTATAAAACAGCGTGCGAAATCTGCTGATAGTCTATGCGAATATTTACAAAATGAAAGCGAGTCAGAACGACCTGATATGGATAAGATTCGAGAGCGTGCGTCTGATAAAATCCTACGATCGCAAACGTATAACAAAGAATACGCCGATGAAAAACGTAAAGAAGCGCATAAGTACTTAGTAGGCGATCTAGTTTCAATTAAGAACTTTGATAGTACGGTAGGCGCGTCACAGAAACTTAAACCCGTATTTAAAAGACCGTATAAAATAGCGGAGCAGCTTGGTAACGATAGGTATATCATCACCGATGTAGAAGGATACCCTGCGACCCTACCGTGGTACCTGGCAAGCCGTAAAACTGAGACCATGGTGTCAAGCAAAAGATGCAAGGATCTTATCCTAGTCTAGTTAGACATAAGTTCAGTTCTTGTTAGAAGTAAGACTTAGGTTTAGTTATGTACCAAAAACATTTCTATTATTTTAAGATAATTAAAAGTTATTTTGCCGGGACGGCAATGTAGTCAGATATGGCCGAATGTAGAATATGTATTTTACTTTTGAAAAAGTTTTGTATTGCCGCGCTACATTTAGGCCGGATGTGTTGAAGAGGGAGCCGCCGCTGCTCTCGAGAGTCAGTTCGCTACCGACAAGAGACATGGTCGAACGTATCAGTCATTTTGTGAAGTAAGATATATATTCCTCTTAAAACATCCGCGCGTAATTTCTTACACCCAAGAATCCTGCCATTTTAACGCCCATATCCTACAATATGTATATGTACTTTGACCGTATTGATGATCCCAATTATACATTGATGCTTGAAAGAACTTATGAACGTGACCGTGATGATATTAATAATTGGCACCTTAATCATTTTAATGCCCCCTACTTCTATTCTTAACATTTTATGCATGCGCACTATATCGTTCAATATTGTAAACAATATTGTTCAGCGTGTGATCGAGTCACGTGCAAGTGCTCCATCGAAAGATGTGACGTGATCTAAAAAAATAGTGCGTGAAAAAGACAGTATTAAAAAAACATGGAACATCTCGATGAAACGGAACGCGACCTGGTGGAAGGATCCAATCAAATCGCTTGAGCGAATATTTTGCATGGGTACAGCGATGCGAGAAGTTTATTGAGCAGCTCGAAGAAGACTGTCGTTCCAAACGTCCGCGGCTCTCAGACGGCTCTCAGACTGTCGGAAACAGGTTATCTTTAGTGGCAAGAATCGCGCGACTCGATGGTGCAAAGACTCTATTACAGAGACGGTTCGTACATATCGGTGGTGAGTACGCGGCGGGCAGTAGTAGCGGTAACGAAAACGCGGAAAGACTCGTGTGGCGAGAGATTGATGCCGCGTTCGAAAGCCGTGTATTGACCGGTGCAGTGATAAATACCAATTACATCAAACCGCAACAATTTCTTGAAGATGCTGAAGTCATCGTGCTCGATCATGTGCAAAACGTCATGCAAAGACACGCAAGTGTAAAGATAAACACTGTGTTCAACGGCGAGTTTGTGACGGGTGATAAACGTGAGAATAAAAGTATCAGCACGAGAAACTGCAAACTCTTTTATTCGTCCAATCGGTCCGATCTGCGCGAGTGGTACAAGTTACACGTTATCGGGCCCACATTAGCGAAACTCGGAAAGTTCCAGGAACGCGATAGCGGGTGGACGTTGTCGCGTATACTCAATTTGACAGTGAACGTGAACAAGTACAATCCTTTGCGCGCGGGATGTTACATCAATTTACCGCAAAAAATTACATTGAAAAAAGCTGTGATCAACGTGCAATCTATGGACATTGCGTGCTTTGCGTGGTCAGTGGTCGCCGCGCTGTATCCTGTCAAGGATCATACATATCGGGAATCCTCGTACCCTCATTATACAAGAGTATTAAATTTACAAGGCATTGAGTTTCCAATGACTTTGAAACAGATTAAAAATTTTGAAAATCACAACAATATATCAATCAATGTGTATACCATCGAGGGAGAGAAGACGCTAACCGTTCTCCCGATACGGCTCACCGACCTGAAGAGAGAAAAGCACGTAAATCTGCTGTACGTGCAGAACCCGCGAGACAACAACGTGGGACATTTCGCATGGATAAAAAATCTATCCCGTCTCGTTAGCTCACAATTGAGCAGGCACGATGGTCGGAAATACTTTTGCGATCGGTGAGTACTTAGACTCCTTTTAATAAAATTATAAAATATTTTATTTTTTATTTAATAATTTAAAAAAAATTGTTTTTTTCTTTTTGCAGTTGTCTACATTATTTTAGTTCGAACAAGAAATTGGAAGCCCACGGTGTAGACTGCCGAGAGATAAAGAACTGTGCCATCCGACTATCGAGCGAGGACGACAAGTGGCTGAGTTTCAAGAATCACAGCAGGAAGGAACGACTTCCATATGTCGTATACGCCGACCTGGAATGTACCCTCGAAAAGACGGATGCGGATCCGACAACGTCCACGTTCAGGTCTCAACATCATCAGGTATTTAGCATAGGATACTACGTGCGGTGCTCGTACGACGACTCGTTATCCGCGAATCGATTTCGTCGCGATAATGATTGCGTCACGTAGTTCGCCAAGGAACTAAGACGTTTAGCACACGACGTAAAGACCATCTTGTCCGCTAATATACCCATGGCGGATTTCACGCGAGACGAGTGGAAAAAGTTTAACAGCGCAACGCACTGTTACGTGTGCAAAAACCGTTTGAGCCAGACGACGTGCGAGTACGCGACCACAGTCACTTGACCGGCAATTATCGAGGTCCCGCGCATTCTAATTGTAACTTAAATTATAAAAATTCTCACTTCATCCCAGTAATATTTCATAAATAATAAATAAAGTAAACAGGCTCGTGTGTATATACTAAAGAGACAAGGTTAACGGCCAATAACGAGCAACAAGGATGTTGAAATTTAAAATTATGTATTATTAACAATATTAAAATGGGGACGTTTCGGTAATACCGTGCCTTCATCAGCAAAACTTAATTACATTAAATAAACAAAATAGTCACGAGTCGTACATTTATACATCCAATTAATTACGGTAATAATATTATAAAGTCGCAATCAATGTACAAACGGTCTGTAGTCGGAAGATGAGTAAACGAGTATAATCTTGATATTGTTAACTGAGTAAAAACGGAATTGAAACGCATTTTTTAAAAACTTGCTTAGAAGTCCGAAGGGATCCATGATTTACTCCACAATCGACAATGGGAATTAATCAAGTCAAGTCAACCATAGCGAGTCAACAGTTAAAAATTAAAACATGCGTTTGAGCTGTAAAAATGGAAATAAATGTGGAAACATGTTTTCGACCGTAATGTAAAACGTGTGAGAGACAATAAGTGTGAATGTTAGAATTATACGTACTAATAATAATGAGGAATATCGCTATAATGATTTCAAGTACCGTATTGTTTTGAATCCCATGTGTGACTGAGCATTATTGCTGCCCCGCAATCAACTGACAACAACGTATGTCAATCGGACAGTAAATAAGTCCCTATGAATTGTCAGCAAGTTCGCTTAAAATACTAAAATAGGAACCATCAAGATTCCTATTGACGTCCGGATAAGTCGCGCGATGCAACTCGTATTCGTAGAACTTTCCAGTGACGGATTTTCCACGATAGTCCTCGAGTAGATAGGTTACGGGATTGGTACGCTACACTTTAACGATCTTAAACACCTTGATGGTCCAATTCGGCGTGTAACCTTTTTCGAAAATTGTCTTGTATTTGCTAACGCGTACCAAGTTGCCCGCTTTGAACTTTGCCGAACCCGCGATTTTTATCGCGCTGTATATGGTAGCCAAGAGTTTTTCGGCGATTGCGGGGGTAACGTCGACGGGTCGCATGCCGATGATTCGATGCTTGCGCGCGTTGTAATCCGATACGAGTCGCGGCAAGGCGTCGACCTATTTGTAATTTCAGTTGAGCGTAAATATCTTTCACGTGTCGTTCTTGAGCGTGCGATTGAATCGCTCGACGACCGATGCCTTCAATACCGAATATGTGGAATAGTGATTGATGCCGTGTTTCCTCACGAGACGTTGCACGTCGGTGTTGTAAAATTCCTTCCCCATATCGGTTTGTAGGTTACTAGGGCACCTCCCGCTGTGTCGAATGATCTCTGCGATAGCGTTAGCTGTTTCGCTTCCGCCTTTACCCTTGAGTGGCACGGCCCACGCGTGCTTGCTCAACACATCGATGACGGTAAGTATGTGGTGGTAGCCTCCGTTGAAACGTGAGTACGGACGCATTTCGACGATGTCAGCCTGCCACAGGTCATCGTACCCTTGCACTATAACGTGTCTTCGGGGAAAATTTCTTCTTGCTGGAGCGTGCAGTTCCTCGACGAGTCGCTGCTTCTCGATATTTTTACGTCCGTCGGATTTTAGCAATGTCATGTTTTTGTTGCTGTTTATAACTGCTCGTTTGCCGTTTGTTAGCCGTTTATTTCCATTCGTCGTCGTCGTCGTCGTCGACGTTCTTTAGCCGTTTGTAGCCTTTCCTATCTCCGCGTAGTTCGCAGTTGTTTCTAAACCGCTCGTAATCGTTTTTAAGCTGTTTTTGAACCGTTCGACAACCGTCCGACAACCGTTCTCGAATCGTTCGTTACCGTTCGTCGCCGTCGTTAATGAACCGTTGGTTCCCTTCACTCGTCGCTTTTCGATAGTCGTTTCTGCTAAACCGTTTGTCCATTGTTGTTGTTTGTTGTCGCGTCTGATTCAACGATATTCGCACGTCGAAGCTCGTTTATCGTAGTTCGTAACGCTTGCAGATCTTTCTCGAACGCAGTCAGCTTCTCGTTTGATTCTTTTCGTTGATTGCTCAACATTTTAAAGAATTGATCAACGTATAGTTTATTAACCGCGTCATTGTCAGCCTCTGGTTGCGCCACGCGACGAATCTTCCGCAACCTTGCGTCAAAGTCCGTAACGGCGCGACACAGAGCGTTATCGCGCACGAAATTTCTCATTCATCCGCTCCATCGATGGTACGGTTCCGCCCCGTCTCTTCCGAGCGATATGCCAAACTTGTTGATCGGCATTTCAATGCTGATTGAATGGTTCGCCGACGCATGGTTTAATTTATAATAAGCCCGGCTTCGCGAAGTTCCTCGATGATCGACATAATCTCTTTGTCGTGAGCATTGTTGCCGGCGTGGCGCGAAACGTCGAGCAATCGGAGACGATCCACCAGCTCGTTGGGGTCGTCCCAGTGCACGTAGTCAATCTTATTGCAGGTTAGCGTCATCGCGCGACGCATGGATAATCCCTTTCCAGATTTTTTTTCTGTATTTAATAGATATCAACGGTGCGATTACATATTTATACTTGTATCCCCTGTTGCCCAGTAATCGAGCATGCGCATTGTGTTTGTGTTTATGAGCATTCGTCGCCAACAGGATGCTTTTGTACGTTTGCTTATCGTCCTCCGTGTAGATGTCGTCATTGGGATGATTCTTGAAGATCAACTCGTAAAGACCAAGTGTGCCGATATATCGTACGCCGTCGATAATTATGTTATCCGCGTTGTCCACTTAAAAACGTTTGTTGCCGAGCATCATTCCATCGTTGCCGAAACAAATGCCGTACACGTAGTCTGTAATCTTTTGATTGTCGGTCAAAACAGCTCCGATGTACTTTTGACCAAACGGACCCAAGTGATCTTGCAACGATTCTTCAAATATTTCTCGACCCTCCGCTGTCTGCAACTGCTGTCGAACGGACGTCTCGAGATTACTTGTGTCCATGCTTTCGAAAACATCATCATCATCATCGTCGTCGTCGTCGTCGTCGTCGTCGTCGTCGCTCGCGAGTGATTCGGGACTTGTACGTTGTACGGTTCGCGTCGTCGCGGACGGTGTAGAGGTTATCAGTGGAGTAACTTTCGATCGTTTCGATTTAAGAAATTTAAGCGGCGTCGATCCGAAGCGACCCGACCAGGAGCTATCTCGTTTCCTTTTTCTCAGTATCGCATCCTTCCTCTGCTCCTCTTCGCGCTGCTAAACGGGTAACGTTTCCATCCTCGCGTCAGCGACGCTTTCCGGCTCCTCCTTCTTCACCGCGATCGATTGACGATCTTTTGCAGCGGTCCGATGAGGGGTTTAAAGTGCGTGTCCAACTCAATGTCCTTCTTGATCTTATCGGTCTTCAAAGCGCGAAGTTTCTTGCGAATCGAATCACTTGTTTTCGCAATCTTTTTCACGATCTTCTCGCGTTCGCGAATATTCTCGCTCCCGTTGATCGCGGCCATCGCTGAAAAAGCAGAGCGTCGATCTCTATAACGCTAACGTTACACCTCCGACGAGGTATCGACAACGACTGATCGCTTTTGCGGTATCGGCCGTTCGAAAGCGCGGTGTCCTTGTTTATCACTACGAATCCGTACTTTTGTTGCCAACAATCGTGGCACAACGAGCAAAATTCGTCGTACGGCATGTCGGTATTTACGTGATCGTTGTACACGTGTTTCAAATTAGTACCATCCTGTTTGAACAGGATCAGCAGGTTCGCGTTGTCGCGTATCAGATGTTTAGGTATTCTCGCGTACGTCTGACAGAGATAGAAGGAGTCAACGCTCGAGTGCCTGCCCATTGAGAAATACTCTCTCACCGCGTTTTGCTTATCGCACGCCACGTCATCGAAGACGAAGATCGAGTTTGGACGCGCGTCGCTCGGTGAAATGACGTCACTGTTATTGGAAAACGTAAAGTAGCCGATTTCGTCGATCGATGTCAACAAATTCTTCAAATATCGATATTTTGGCTGTTGCAACGATTTCGATTATACGTACACGTTTTCAAAGCGTACGCCGTGCGGATTTTCCAGCAAGCTTATCAAGACGTTGGTTTTACCGCAATTCGAAGGGTCGCAAATGATCGCGCGTATAGTAGTCGGTAACATTGTACCGTGCTTGCGTTTCTCCGCGTTGCCCCCCATCGACCGTAATCTGTCGTCGCAATTGGTCACGCGAATCGCCAACGGTTGTCGCACGAATCACATTTTTTCCACACTGTCGACTCTCTGGCTGACTCGAACGCCTATTTATATGCGAGCGGAACCGCGAATCGCTCAATAGCAAAGATGTTCGTCCTACTGTCGAGACCTTCTGATATTCGCGGTTTGAGCGCCGAACAGTTGCAATTTGTGCCGAAAGCCGTTCTATTGCAAACGTGCGGCGATCACGTCCACTACGTGTGGGACAAGCTTCCGGAACATATAAAGGCGGATTTGGAGGTTCAGACCTATCGTCGCTGTTACAAACATTACAATCAACCGTGGCAGCAAACGCACATCGACGGTCCCGCGCCAATGATAAAGGATTGCGGCGAATGTCAACGAAAAAAATTGGTTGAGGCCTGTTAAATCGCGCAATAAACGCACTTCCGATCGAATTACATATTCTCGGCTATCAATTTTGTGGCCTGGGCACTCATTTAGAAGAACGATTGGCGAGATGCGATCAAGGTATTAATCCATTAGACGCGGCGTGTCGCGAGCACGACATAGCTTATTCGCGTAGCAACGATTTCGCCGAGAGACACGCGGCGGACGAGATACTCGCTGCGGAAGCGCGAAAACGCATTACCGCGAAAAATTCGACTCTCGGAGAGAAAGCTGCCGCTACAGCCGTCTGGATGGCCATGAAGGCTAAGACGAAGCTCGGAATGGGCTTGAAAACAAAAAAGACGAAGAAGAAGAAGAGAGTATTGAACAGGCGAATACTTCCGGCGGCGAAACGAGGCGGCGTATTGCCGATTCTATTGTTGTTGGGAGTTCTCGGCTCGTTGGTCGGCGGAGCGGCGGGAGTCGTAAAGGCTGTGAACGATAACAAAGCCGCGCAGCGTCAGCTAGAAGAATTGAAACGTCACAATCGCGTCATGAAAGGTCATGGACTTTATCTTGCTCCGTACAAACGCGGGCAAGGAGTGGCATCGAAGAAGAAAAAAAAAAGTCGCGGAGATACTAAAAATTCCTAAGAGTGTAACAACCAACGTACACACACACAGCTACAAAAACTGGCAAAGCGTATGCGCATTCCATATTTTAGAGGTATTTTCATGCGTACTGCCTTACCAACAGAGGGAGTGCGTCGAAACGAGACTTAGTATTGTGAATTTGGATAACGCCGAGGGACCGGGTACTCACTGGATGGCGTACGCAAAGAGGGGAGATCGAGCCATATATTTCGACAGTTTTGGCAATCTTCGACCGCCGAGGGAATTGATGCTGTATCTTGCAACCCGATTTCCCTCGGTCTCGCTGGCCGAGGGGGCGCGGCTGCAAATTAATCCGCGGACCACCGGACGATAGCTCCAAGGGGATAACGAAGTCACTTCTCTTACCGTAATTCCCGTATCTGAGGTTTTGGGCGATACCATTCGATTGGGCGCCAGGTGCGATTATAGACGCGCACCACGTCTCGATAACGTTCTCCTCCTTAATCTCGCCACAAGCTCAGGGCGTAGCTCCGCGTGAGAGGGATGAAAGTGGAGAAGGAGCGTGACGCAAGCAACACACAAAAATAAAGCCCGACGATAAACAATATCAATTAAATATATTTTCTTCAATAAACACAAACGAACATATCGTATCGGGAAACCAAGGTCGGATCTCGCTCAAATGGCCGGTACCACCGCGGTACTGGGATCGGCCGTTACCGCACGCGCGAAGTGCGTGATGTTCACGCTCGCGAGGCTCCTTTCGCGGGCGAAGCTCTCAAGCGGGTCCCGCAATCCCGATTCTAAGCGCGATGACGCCAATCCGCCCACGTCTTAATCTCCGGATCCCGAACGCTCGGCGATTCTTACACGCCCGACGCAAACGATTCTCATACACTCGACGTAACAATCCTCACGCGCTCGAAATACACGGCTCGCACACGCACGACACAATATATGCAACGCCAGACAATGGCGCGCTCGCGAGATTCCCTTTTGAGCAGACGCGACGATATTTGCCCGCACACACGACGCAAGATATCCGCGAGGCTCGCGATGCACCCCAAGGTGCCCGGCGCGGTCCCTCCCGACACGCACACGAGTAGGTAAGCTAGGCCGGTTCTAACTAGGGAGCAATGAGGGGGGGTGAGGGGCAAGGGGAACCGCGGGCGGGGGGGACCGCAGGGGGGGACCGCGAGGGAGGGGGGAACCGCGCGTTTCGGGCGCCGCGGGGAGGGGAGGGGGGGACCGCGCGTTTCGGGCGCCGCGGGGGGAGCGGGAAGAGGGGAACCGCGCGTTTCGGGCGCCGCGGAAAAGGGGGAAGGGGGAACCGCGTTTTTCGGGCGCCGCGGGGAGGGGAAGGGGGAAACCGCGTTTTCCGGGTCGCGGAGGGGGTCAGCGTTTTCCGGTGTCGCGGGGGAGGAGGGAATCGCGTTTTCCAGCGCCGCTAGGTGGCCGCGTTTTCCGGCGCCGCGGGGCGAGGGAGTCAGCGTTTTCGCCGCGCCGCGGAGCGTTCGCGTTTTTGGGTGCCACGGGGCGAGGGGGTCCGCGATCACGTTTATATTGTAAAAAAATTGCTTACCATCGCTGGATACCATCTCCCGGCTCTCAGTCACCTCCCGCACTGTGTGTCACACAACATTGATTGTCTTTTTATTGTTACATTTATTGTTACACTTATTGTTAGTCTCTTAGCAGTATAGGTCTCTTAATTTTAAATAATATACACTTAAAATATTTTTAAAAATACTGCAGTCTAAACAGTCGATATTTACACGAAAACACACATAGGACACATATTACATGTTGAAATGAGATATAGTGGCCCCCCACACGATGAACAAAAGAGGCCGTTCATCAGAATATACCGCCTGGTGTCATGTTTACGACAAGCATACAGCATCGAGAATAATCCACCGATTCTCACGATGCATGACGCACAAAACTTTGTCTGTCCTGGAGTAAAGTAAAAATACGTGCAGCACATCCTTGTAAGAGGATTTAACGCATTGACTTCAGCCTGATTCATGACTCTGAATATTTCTTCCGAAACATCCTCAGACATTTCACTATCATAACATGAATCGTCTGACAATACTGCATCATCATCATCATCAACTTCCATTCCTTCCTCTTCATTTACTTCCGTTTCTCCAGGCACTTCCATTTCTTCAGGCACTTCCATTTCTTCCTCGTTTGCTTCAACTTCCATTCTTTCTTCTCCTTCAAAGTGCAATTCTTCGAAATCCATTTTTACTTTAATGATGAAACCGCGGTGTTGCACTAACACGTCTAAATCAATTAGACGTTATATTCTCCACCGTCTTCTCGACCGTCCTCTATTCTTTCCCAATATATTTGGTAATAGAGAAACATCCAGTTCGATTGGCGATTGGCGATTCCGATTTCGCGACGGATGCTTTCCAGGAAAAAATCTACAAACGCATATATGCGGCCTCTTTTTTCGCTTCATACGATGTCTCTTTTAAACATTTCATGATCATCAAAATCCCGCCACATTAGTATTTCACGACATTCATAAAATTCGAGAAACTTCCGATGCGATCGGAGATCGGCGATTTCGATTTCCCGACGGATCAGATATCTCGTTACATCGACGGTCCGCGGATCCCCATTCCTCACGAACGGATCGTTGATTTTCACGATCGGTTTCCCTTCAGGATAGAACACTGGTTTGCAAAGTTCTGCATACTCGCTCATATCACGTTAAATTCGGTGGGCCTTGATATACAGTAGCATTAAGATGGCCAGGACGAACCAATTGTCTGTATAAGCCGCACGATCAAGCACGCCAACCGACTGCTCTTACTTCTAGTCCTCGACTACTGAGCGTACCATTAAATTCATTCTTCTACATCTCACTATTGTCACATCGTTTGTTTATCATATCTAATTTCACCATGATCTCAGCATCCATACAATTGCACCTTCCGAAAAATCTGCGATGTGCAGTTTTGCACGTGTGCAATGAAGTCACCGCGAGACATATTCTCGAAAACGATATCGCACCATTAACTTTCAATGGTTTAATCTGTAATACTGCTATTGAACAGCTATTAAACAGCTAAAAACAGCTAAAAACAGCTAAAAACAGCTATCAAACAGCTATCAAACAGCTCTTGAACCGCTATGAAACAACTAAAACAGCTATCAAACAGCTCTTGAACAGCTATGAAACAGCTAAAAACAGCTAAAAACAGCTATCAAACAGCTAAAAACAGCTATCAAATAGCTATTGAACCGCTATGAAACAGCTATCAAACAGCTCTTGAACAGCTATCAAACAACTAAAACAGCTATCTGTATAACAGCGATCTGTATAACTGCGATCTGTATAACTGCTATTAAACCGCTATCAAACTTCTTTTAAACAACTAAAAACAGCTTTTAAACAGCTATCAAACAACTAAAACAGTTATCTGTATAACTGCTATTGAACCGCTATCAAACTTCTTTTAAACAACTAAAAACAGCTTTTAAACAGCTATCAAACAACTAAAACAGTTATCTGTATAACAGCGATCTGTATAACTGCTATTAAACCGCTATCAAACTTCTTTTAAACAACTAAAAACAGCTTTTAAACAGCTATCAAACAACTAAAACAGTTATCTGTATAACAGCGATCTGTATAACAGCGATCTGTATAACTGCTATTGAACCGCTATCAAACTTCTTTTAAACAACTAAAAACAGCTTTTAAACAGCTATCAAACAACTAAAACAGTTATCTGTATAACTGCGATCTGTATAACTGCTATTGAACCGCTATCAAACTATTTTTAAACAACTAAAAACAGCTCTTGAACAGCTAAAACATCTATATTATACTACAAAGTATGTAAGAAAAGGAAATAAAACGTTTATATATACATATATAGTTTATTTCAAAAATCATAATTTTTTCTGGTGTCGCGACCACCAGTTAAATATTTTTAATACATTTTGTAATGCGCTGGGTGAGGGACGATCACGTTCGCGTTTTCAGGCGCCGCGCCGCGGGGAGGGGCGACCGCGTTCGCGTTTTCGCCGCGGAGTCCGCGTGATGTCATACGCTCCCGCTCGCGTTATCTCTCCTTCGCGCGCGGTCTCTCGCTCCCGGCCCCCTCCGTTCGCGCGCGTCTTCTCGTTCGCGCAGTCTCTCTCCCTCGTTCGCGCGTTTTCGCTTACGATTGCGTATCTTTTCTTCGCCAACGATATTTAATCGTTTAGATCTTCGCGATATTTAATTTTAATATTACATTTAAGTAAACGATAAACGAAGACAGCTTAACGACAAGGAACGGTAAATGAAAAGGAAATTTTTTTAACCATATTATATACTTATTTATTTCTCATGTAGCGCAATATACACAATAGTATCTAAAGCGTAGGCTAATAATTCGCAATCAATAATCAAATTTTTATCATAAACTTCACGCAAGATTTTAACTGCATTACATTTATCGATGATCCAATTTTGGCGTAAAATTGTTACAAACTGTTTGAATTTTTCACTTACGCCATGAATATTTTGACATAGTTGAAAATACACATTTTCAACGCAATGTTCTAGTTCGAACAGGAAGAGTACGGTTGACGGTTTCATGTACAAGCTGGTGTCGCACGATGTCAATTTTACAATATCTGCGTCGCGTATTTTAACGAGTTCCAAATCTCGAAACGCTAGCGATGATGGTGCCGGCGACTGCACGAGTCGCTGAATACCTGCACGTTTTTCGATGAATGTCACCCACGTTGCATGAGGCAGAATTATCCGATTGCCTCGGTTATCGCCAATAAGTATATCCACAGAGGACATAGGTCCAGCGTTGATTCCAACATCCAAAAATTTATATGCGGTCGATGTCAAGGCAAATCTCTTTCCCAAAATACGAGGTGTGTAGCGGGGTTTATCAAAACTGAAAAAATACAATTATGTTTATAAAAATTTTTTTTTTGCACAAGTATATACGAAAATTAGCGGTACTTACTCATTGTGCTGTTTCTCACACGTTTCGTCCTGAATCGGAACGTAGTAGTTCGCACCGTGAGTGTTCATCGTATCTGGAGGCTGTTTATTGCAACGTACTCGAACCGTATCGAACTCTCGACTGCGCGCTAATATTCGCCCAAGGTAGCGATTTGGTTGGATCCTTCCACCAGGTCGCGTTCCGTTTCATTGAGATGTTCCATGTTTTTTATACTGTCTTTTTTCACACACTATTTTTAAATCACGCCACAATCTTCGAAGGAGCACTTGCATGTGACTCGGTCACACGCTGAACAATATCATGTGCAATGTTGAACGTGATTGTGCATGCATGTATATACCCGATATCAAGTATTTGTATAATGCTGTATGAAACCATTGAATATAGTTGAGTATGTTGTTAAATATGGATTTGGAATTGGAATCTTCGATCTTAACGGACAAATAATCCATTTTACAAATGTTATTGTACACCCGAGACACCCTTGCACGGAGCATCTTTTTTATCACGTTTGATATTACGTTTGTAACGTGGGTTGTATTTTCTATATTGACATTTCTTTTCAAAGTCAAATACGTAAAGCATGCCACAGATCAAAAGTTCGCATTGCGCGTCACCTAGTTTGTAAATAGTCTCCAGATCATTGCTTGTCCTCGGATCATATTTCCACCAACCATTTCGACCTTTGTAAAACCATTGATACTCTTCCTCAGGATGTTCCGATTCCTTCTGAGGCTCCTCCACTTCCACCAGCTGAGGTCTCTCGAGAAAATCCGGTGGGATCTCTTGACGACACATCGGACACCGCTTGCTCTGATTAGCGACACCCTTTACGCACAGATAGCAGTATATATGGCTGCAGGGTAATCGTGCTGGATGGATACATGGCTGCAGGCATACTGCGCATTCTGGCACAACAGTGGGACCTTCCTTTTCCTCGGAATCCTTATCCTTCTCTTTAATGCCGCCGCCAGATTTCTCCGGCACGTCGAGCTTCGCTTGCGCCATGGCAGGACGAGTCGCGCGACCGCCGACAGGGTCAGAGTCTCATCCGACGAAGCCCGATACAGCTCTTATGCATGAACGACATAGTGCAAGTGCACCATCCGTTGAATAATAAAAAAATAGTACGCACTCTTTTGTATGTAAATTTAGTGCAACGATTTCCTCACGCGACACTATTCTTTCAATGACTTCCTTACGACCATCTTCTTCATCGCTGAAATAATCACTGTCATCCGTTAACGCGCGATTCTCGTATACATCTATATCGAAATTATTGTCATCTTTTTTATCGTGAAAAGTATTCCTCTGTATTGAATACTCGGTACAAAAAAATGTAAAATAACCGCTATACTTTTTTCCAATCGATGTACCGACGCGTAGACTATCAAATCACAGACTGTGATTTTGACTCGCTTCATTCTTTCTTATATACTTTTTCTATTGCCTTTTTTTCTCTCGTTCCAACTAGAGCATCGCGTATCGTTTCTTTTGTTTTAGTGCATGGTGTGCATACACTGCAAATTTTGCAATTTCGCATAAGTCAATGGAGCGATATTGTTTTTTTTTTTTTTTTAAGAACATGTCGCGACATGTCTCGCGATGATTTCATCGAACACGTGCAAAACTGCAAATTTTGCAAATAGCGCCGATGTATGGCTGCTGCAATTATACAGATCAAATCACCGAAAGTCAATGGCATGATATCGTTTTCAAGAACATACGTGTATCGCAATGTTTAAGAACATGTCGCGACATGTCTCGCGATGATTTCATCGAACACGTGCAAAACTGCAAATTTTGCAAATAGCGCCGATGTATGGCTGCTGCAATTATACAGATCAAATCACCGAAAGTCAATGGCATGATATCGTTTTCAAGAACATACGTGTCTCGCAATGATTTCATCGAACACATGCAAAACTGCAAATCGTACATTTTTCGATAAAAAAGCAAACGATGCATCATTAGTAGGATATAAAATGACGAATCTGGGGGGGGGGAGATACGCTCAGTAGTCGAAAATGTCGTGAGTACAACAAATTGTGTTAGAAAAAAGATCGTGTAATAACATGTGTTTTGTAAAAATACCGCGAAAAATTAAATTGAAGAGAGCGACGATAAACATGCAATCAAGAGACAATGCATGTTTCGCATGGTCAATGGTGGCTGCTCTACATCCAGCCGAGAGACATGCAGAACGCGAATCGTCGTATCCACATTACACGTCGGTGCTAAATCTTACAGACATTGAGTTTCCAATGACGTTGGATCAAATTAAACGGTTTGAAAATCACAACAACGTCTCCATCAACGTGTACAGCATCGAGAAAAAAAACAAGGAACTTGCAATCCTACCAATACGTGTTACTGACCGAAAGATGGGCAGACACGTAAATCTGCTGTACGTGCATGACGACAACGTGGGACATTTTGCATGGATTAAGAACCTATCCCGCCTCGTGAGCTCGCAAATCAATCGACACCATGGTTGGAAATACTTTTGCGATCGGTGAGTATACATCCTAATAAATAATAAAAATAATTTTACGTAAAAGATATTAAAAAATTTCATTATTTACAGATGTTTGCACTATTTCTACACGAGCGAGAAATTGGAAGCCCACACCGTCGACAGTCGGGAGATGAACGACTGCGCGATCAAGTTACCGAGCGATAACGATAAGTGGTCGGCCTTTAAGAATCACAGCAGGCATGCATAAGATCCAAATAACACAAGATGTACACCTTGTCCGAAACGAAAATAGCTCTAAGTCCGTACGACAATAAGCGATACATTATACCCGGTTCTACCGAGACGCTGCCATGGGGGGGGGGGGCATTATAAAATGTTATCGTAAATATATATTGTAATTACATTTAGATATGTATGAAAATAAATGACTCATTTGTATGTGTAATATGTTTTTATATTGTAATAAATTTTTACAATACATTATTCTTGTGTATCCATGAATTATGTGAATTATCAAATCTTAACCACTTTACATAAACCTCACCCCTCCCCTTTACGCAAAACTTTTTCAACGAGATACACGTCGGAATTAGCAACGCGATGTAACTCGTATTCGTAGAAGCCGCCGGCGACGAGTTTTCCACAGGAATCTTTTAATAGATACGTCACGGGAATCAGTTTTCTGCACTTTGACGATTCTAAACACCTCCGTGGTCCAATTTGGTATATGTATCCTTTCTTGAAGATTGTCTTGAATTTACTCACGCGTACCGAGTCGCCCATTTTGAATCGCGCGAAAGCATTGAACTATCGGCATGCGACCCATCGATGCTTTCGCGCGATTCAAAATGGGCGACTCGGTACGCGTGAGTAAATTCAAGACAATCTTCAAGAAAGGATACATATACCAAATTGGACCACGGAGGTGTTTAGAATCGTCAAAGTGCAGAAAACTAATTCCCGTGACGTATCTATTAAAAGATTCCTGTGGAAAACCCGTCGCCGGCGGCTTCTACGAATACGAGTTACATCGCGTTGCTAATTCCGACGTGTATCTCGTTGAAAAAGTTTTGTGTAAAAGGGGGGGGGGTGAGGTTTATGTAAAGTGGTTAGGATTTGATAATTCACATAATTCATGGATACACAAGAATAATGTATTGTAAAAATTTATTACAATATAAAAACATATTACACATACAAATGAGTCATTTATTTTCATACATATCTAAATGTAATTACAATATATATTTACGATAACATTTTATAATGCCCCCCCCCCCCCATGGCAGCGTCTCGGTAGAACCGGGTATAATGTATCGCTTATTGTCGTACGGACTTAGAGCTATTTTCGTTTCGGACAAGGTGTACATCTTGTGTTATTTGGATCTTATGCATGCCTGCTGTGATTCTTAAAGGCCGACCACTTATCGTTATCGCTCGGTAACTTGATCGCGCAGTCGTTCATCTCCCGACTGTCGACGGTGTGGGCTTCCAATTTCTCGCTCGTGTAGAAATAGTGCAAACATCTGTAAATAATGAAATTTTTTAATATCTTTTACGTAAAAATTATTTTTATTATTTATTAGGATGTATACTCACCGATCGCAAAAGTATTTCCAACCATGGTGTCGATTGATTTGCGAGCTCACGAGGCGGGATAGGTTCTTAATCCATGCAAAATGTCCCACGTTGTCGTCATGCACGTACAGCAGATTTACGTGTCTGCTCATCTTTCGGTCAGTAACACGTATTGGTAGGATTGCAAGTTCCTTGTTTTTTTTCTCGATGTTGTACACGTTGATGGAGACGTTGTTGTGATTTTCAAACCGTTTAATTTGATCCAACGTCATTGGAAACTCAATGTCTGTAAGATTTAGCACCGACGTGTAATGTGGATACGACGATTCGCGTTCTGCATGTCTCTCGGCTGGATGTAGAGCAGCCACCATTGACCATGCGAAACATGCATTGTCTCTTGATTGCATGTTTATCGCCGCTCTCTTCAATTTAATTTTTCGCGGTATTTTTACAAAACACATGTCATTACACGATTTTTTTTCTAACACAATTTGTTGTACTCACGATTTCCAATTTTCGACTACTGAGCGTATCCCCCCCCCCCAGATTCGTCATTTTATATCCTACTAATGATGCATCGTTTGCTTTTTTATCGAAAAATGTACGATTTGCAGTTTTGCATGTGTTCGATGAAATCATTGCGAGACACGTATGTTCTTGAAAACGATATCATGCCATTGACTTTCGGTGATTTGATCTGTATAATTGCAGCAGCCATACATCGGCGCTATTTGCAAAATTTGCAGTTTTGCACGTGTTCGATGAAATCATCGCGAGACATGTTCTTAAACATTGCGATACACGTATGTTCTTGAAAACGATATCATGCCATTGACTTTCGGTGATTTGATCTGTATAATTGCAGCAGCCATACATCGGCGCTATTTGCAAAATTTGCAGTTTTGCACGTGTTCGATGAAATCATCGCGAGACATGTCGCGACATGTTCTTAAAAAAAAAAAAAAACAATATCGCTCCATTGACTTATGCGAAATTGCAAAATTTGCAGTGTATGCACACCATGCACTAAAACAAAAGAAACGATACGCGATGCTCTAGTTGGAACGAGAGAAAAAAAGGCAATAGAAAAAGTATATAAGAAAGAATGAAGCGAGTCAAAATCACAGTCTGTGATTTGATAGTCTACGCGTCGGTACATCGATTGGAAAAAAGTATAGCGGTTATTTTACATTTTTTTTGTACCGAGTATTCAATACAGAGGAATACTTTTCACGATAAAAAAGATGACAATAATTTCGATATAGATGTATACGAGAATCGCGCGTTAACGGATGACAGTGATTATTTCAGCGATGAAGAAGATGGTCGTAAGGAAGTCATTGAAAGAATAGTGTCGCGTGAGGAAATCGTTGCACTAAATTTACATACAAAAGAGTGCGTACTATTTTTTTATTATTCAACGGATGGTGCACTTGCACTATGTCGTTCATGCATAAGAGCTGTATCGGGCTTCGTCGGATGAGACTCTGACCCTGTCGGCGGTCGCGCGACTCGTCCTGCCATGGCGCAAGCGAAGCTCGACGTGCCGGAGAAATCTGGCGGCGGCATTAAAGAGAAGGATAAGGATTCCGAGGAAAAGGAAGGTCCCACTGTTGTGCCAGAATGCGCAGTATGCCTGCAGCCATGTATCCATCCAGCACGATTACCCTGCAGCCATATATACTGCTATCTGTGCGTAAAGGGTGTCGCTAATCAGAGCAAGCGGTGTCCGATGTGTCGTCAAGAGATCCCACCGGATTTTCTCGAGAGACCTCAGCTGGTGGAAGTGGAGGAGCCTCAGAAGGAATCGGAACATCCTGAGGAAGAGTATCAATGGTTTTACAAAGGTCGAAATGGTTGGTGGAAATATGATCCAAGGACAAGCAATGATCTGGAGACTATTTACAAACTAGGTGACGCGCAATGCGAACTTTTGATCTGTGGCATGCTTTATGTATTTGACTTTGAAAAGAAATGTCAATATAGAAAATACAACCCACGTTACAAACGTAATATCAAACGTGATAAAAAAGATGCTCCGTGCAAGGGTGTCTCGGGTGTACAATAACATTTGTAAAATGGATTATTTGTCCGTTAAGATCGAAGATTCCAATTCCAAATCCATATTTAACAACATACTCAACTATATTCAATGGTTTCATACAGCATTATACAAATACTTGATATCGGGTATATACATGCATGCACAATCACGTTCAACATTGCACATGATATTGTTCAGCGTGTGACCGAGTCACATGCAAGTGCTCCTTCGAAGATTGTGGCGTGATTTAAAAATAGTGTGTGAAAAAAGACAGTATAAAAAACATGGAACATCTCAATGAAACGGAACGCGACCTGGTGGAAGGATCCAACCAAATCGCTACCTTGGGCGAATATTAGCGCGCAGTCGAGAGTTCGATACGGTTCGAGTACGTTGCAATAAACAGCCTCCAGATACGATGAACACTCACGGTGCGAACTACTACGTTCCGATTCAGGACGAAACGTGTGAGAAACAGCACAATGAGTAAGTACCGCTAATTTTCGTATATACTTGTGCAAAAAAAACTTTTATAAACATAATTGTATTTTTTTCAGTTTTGATAAACCCCGCTACACACCTCGTATTTTGGGAAAGAGATTTGCCTTGACATCGACCGCATATAAATTTTTGGATGTTGGAATCAACGCTGGACCTATGTCCTCTGTGGATATACTTATTGGCGATAACCGAGGCAATCGGATAATTCTGCCTCATTCAACGTGGGTGACATTCATCGAAAAACGTGCAGGTATTCAGCGACTCGTGCAGTCGCCGGCACCATCATCGCTAGCGTTTCGAGATTTGGAACTCGTTAAAATACGCGACGCAGATATTGTAAAATTGACATCGTGCGACACCAGCTTGTACATGAAACCGTCAACCGTACTCTTCTTGTTCGAACTAGAACATTGCGTTGAAAATGTGTATTTTCAACTATGTCAAAATATTCATGGCGTAAGTGAAAAATTCAAACAGTTTGTAACAATTTTACGCCAAAATTGGATCATCGATAAATGTAATGCAGTTAAAGTCTTGCGTGAAGTTTATGATAAAAATTTGATTATTGATTGCGAATTATTAGCCTACGCTTTAGATACTATTGTGTATATTGCGCTACATGAGAAATAAATAAGTATATAATATGGTTAAAAAAATTTCCTTTTCATTTACCGTTCCTTGTCGTTAAGCTGTCTTCGTTTATCGTTTACTTAAATGTAATATTAAAATTAAATATCGCGAAGATCTAAACGATTAAATATCGTTGGCGAAGAAAAGATACGCGATCGTGAGCGAAAACGCGCGAACGGGGGAGAGAGACCGCGCGAACGAGAAGACGCGCGCGAACGGAGGGGGCCGGGAGCGAGAGACCGCGCGCGAAGGAGAGATAACGCGAGCGGGAGCGTATGACGTCACGCGGACTCCGCGGCGCGGCGAAAACGCGAACGCGGTCGCCCCTCCCCGCGGCGCGGCGCCTGAAAACGCGAACGTGATCGTCCCTCACCCAGCGCATTACAAAATGTATTAAAAATATTTAACTGGTGGTCGCGACACCAGAAAAAATTATGATTTTTGAAATAAACTATATATGTATATATAAACGTTTTATTTCCTTTTCTTACATACTTTGTAGTATAATATAGATGTTTTAGCTGTTCAAGAGCTGTTTTTAGTTGTTTAAAAATAGTTTGATAGCGGTTCAATAGCAGTTATACAGATCGCAGTTATACAGATAACTGTTTTAGTTGTTTGATAGCTGTTTAAAAGCTGTTTTTAGTTGTTTAAAAGAAGTTTGATAGCGGTTCAATAGCATTTATACAGATCGCAGTTATACAGATCGCAGTTATACAGATCGCTGTTATACAGATAACTGTTTTAGTTGTTTGATAGCTGTTTAAAAGCTGTTTTTAGTTGTTTAAAAGAAGTTTGATAGCGGTTTAATAGCAGTTATACAGATCGCAGTTATACAGATCGCTGTTTATAGCTGTTTAAAACTGTTTTTAGTTGTTTGTTTGATAGCTGTTTAAAAGCTGTTTTTGTTTGATAGCTGTTAAAGCGTTTTAGTGTTAAAGAAGTTTGATAGCGGTTCAATAGCATTTATACAGATCGCAGTTATACAGATCGCTGTTATACAGATAGCTGTTTTAGTTGTTTGATAGCTGTTCAAGAGCTGTTTGATAGCTGTTTTTAGCTGTTTCATAGCGGTTCAATAGCTATTTGATAGCTGTTTTTAGCTGTTTTTAGCTGTTTGATAGCTGTTTTTAGCTGTTTCATAGCTGTTCAAGAGCTGTTCGATAGCTGTTTTAGTTGTTTCATAGCGGTTCAAGAGCTGTTTGGAAGCTGTTTTTAGCTGTTTTTAGCTGTTTCAGTTCTGTTTTGATAGCTGTTTTTAGCTGTTTAATAGCTGTTCAATAGCAGTATTACAGATTAAACCATTGAAAGTTAATGGTGCGATATCGTTTTCGAGAATATGTCTCGCGGTGACTTCATTGCACACGTGCAAAACTGCACATCGCAGATTTTTCGGAAGGTGCAATTGTATGGATGCTGAGATCATGGTGAAATTAGATATGATAAACAAACGATGTGACAATAGTGAGATGTAGAAGGATGAATTTGATGGTACGCTCAGTAGTCGAGGACTAGAAGTAAGAGCAGTCGGTTGGCGTGCTTGATCGTGCGGCTTATACAGACAATTGGTTCGTCCTGGCCATCTTAATGCTACTGTATATCAAGACCCACCGAATTTAACGTGATATGAGCGAGTATGCAGAACTTTGCAAACCAGTGTTCTATCCTGAAGGGAAACCGATCGTGAAAATCAACGATCCGTTCGTGAGGAATGGGGATCCGCGGACCGTCGATGTAACGAGATATCTGATCCGTCGGGAAATCGAAATCGCCGATCTCCGATCGCATCGGAAGTTTCTCGAATTTTATGAATGTCGTGAAATACTAATGTGGCGGGATTTTGATGATCATGAAATGTTTAAAAGAGACATCGTATGAAGCGAAAAAAGAGGCCGCATATATGCGTTTGTAGATTTTTTCCTGGAAAGCATCCGTCGCGAAATCGGAATCGCCAATCGCCAATCGAACTGGATGTTTCTCTATTACCAAATATATTGGGAAAGAATAGAGGACGGTCGAGAAGACGGTGGAGAATATAACGTCTAATTGATTTAGACGTGTTAGTGCAACACCGCGGTTTCATTATTAAAGTAAAAATGGATTTCGAAGAATTGCACTTTGAAGGAGAAGAAAGAATGGAAGTTGAAGCAAACGAGGAAGAAATGGAAGTGCCTGAAGAAATGGAAGTGCCTGGAGAAACGGAAGTAAATGAAGAGGAAGGAATGGAAGTTGATGATGATGATGATGCAGTATTGTCAGACGATTCATGTTATGATAGTGAAATGTCTGAGGATGTTTCGGAAGAAATATTCAGAGTTATAAATCAGGCTGAAGTCAATGCGTTAAATCCTCTTACAAGGATGTGCTGCACGTATTTTTACTTTACTCCAGGACAGACAAAGTTTTGTGCGTCATGCATCGTGAGAATCGGTGGATTATTCTCGATGCTGTATGCTTGTCGTAAACATGACACCAGGCGGTATATTCTGATGAACGGCCTCTTTTGTTCATCGTGTGGGGGGCCACTATATCTCATTTCAACATGTAATATGTGTCCTATGTGTGTTTTCGTGTAAATATCGACTGTTTAGACTGCAGTATTTTTAAAAATATTTTAAGTGTATATTATTTAAAATTAAGAGACCTATACTGCTAAGAGACTAACAATAAGTGTAACAATAAATGTAACAATAAAAAGACAATCAATGTTGTGTGACACACAGTGCGGAAGGTGACTGAGAGCCGGGAGATGGCATCCAGCGATGGTAAGCAATTTTTTTACAATATAAACGTGATCGCGAACCCCCTCGCCCCGTGGCACCCGAAAACGCGAACGCTCCGCGGCGCGGCGAAAACGCTGACTCCCTCGCCCCGCGGCGCCGGAAAACGCGGCCACCTCGCGGCGCTGGAAAACGCGATTCCCCCCTCCCCCGCGACACCTGAAAACGCTGACCCCCTCCGCGACGCCGGAAAACGCGGTTTCCCCCTTCCCCTCCCCGCGGCGCCCGAAAAACGCGGTTCCCCCTTCCCCCTTTTCCGCGGCGCCCGAAACGCGCGGTTCCCCTCTTCCTGCTCCCCCCGCGGCGCCCGAAACGCGCGGTCTCTCCCTCCCCTCCCCGCGGCGCCCGAAACGCGCGGTTCCCCCCTCCCCCGCGACCCCCCCCGCGGTCCTCCCTCGCGGTCCTTCACCGCGGTCCCCCCCCGCGGCCCCCCCCCCGCGGTTCCCCCTCGCCCCTCACCCCCCCTCATTGCTCCCTAGTTAGAACCGGCCTAGCTTACCTACTCACACGGGACTTCCGTACGCGTAACGCGACAATATTCCCAAATACGCAAAACAGGAGCCCGGCGCGGTCCCTCCCGACACGCACACGGGACTTCCGTACGCGACACGCGACAATATACCGTAATGCGCAACCCTAAACACAATATGCACCGGAGCGTGCCGCCCGCGACACACCTCCGTCCACGATTCACAAGACACGCACGACAATATACGCGAATTGCCTGCCGATCATTCGCAAGCTTTCGAGTAGGGCTTTTACTGTTTCTGGCTACGATCTCGGCCGGCCACGCGCCCGCGATCCCGACACACAGCCGCGATAATCTTCTCGGCATCCACAACGGCGGGAGCCGGTAGCTAGTACGGCACGTAATCAGGCCGATTCACACGGCAATCTACTCGATATACGCCTTTCTGGCACCGTGTCACGACCGAGATCGAGCCCTCAATGAATAGGCAGCACCGGAGTAGAGATCTTACAATTTGGCTGCTCGCTGCTGCTCGGCGGCGTCGGGGCGCTCCTCCAGGGGTGGCTCCTCGTCCGCGGCTAGATCGACAGTGAGGAGCGGTCGGTTCGGCGGGACCACGCCGGACCCCCGCACTTGCGCCCTCAAGCTCGCAGTTCTTCCGCCCCGCCGATTGGTTGTGTGCGTCGCCCTGTTCGCGACGTTGCAGACGATTTTCGCCATTTTCCCGCGGCACATTTGATTCGGCTGCTGGTTGCGCGCGGGCCCCTCGCGGTTTTCCGCCCGGCTGATCAGACCGTGGCGGCGCCGCTCGGCCCTTGGGGCGCCGTCGGGTGAGTGTGTGGGTCGTCCACCCGCGCTGCAGTCGCGGTGGCGCACCCGTGTTCATGCTGCGGCGGGGCCGTGTTACGCTGTGCGAGGCATTCCCGGCGCTTTTCCAGCGGCAGGTCCCGGTGGCCCGCCCGTCGGCCGACCACTCCGTCGTGCGTCCTCCGAGCGCCCGTTTCTCCCTCGTCGCGACTATCGTCGTTACATCTGGTCGTGATCCCACGCTCCGGCACCACCTGTCATCCCTACGGAATGTTTCTCAAAAAAGGTTAGTTAACGCGGGTAGCCCTTCCTCGACCCGAGTCGAGGCGCCATCCCTGACCCTCCCCTCGGCCGAGCTATCGCCTGGGCGGCGGACGTGACAATGTCACGTCACAATTTAAAGAACAACGTGACGAAGATACAATCACACGAAGTACAATCACACGCCTTTTCAGCGATACGATTAGAGCAATTGCGGACAACTGTGTCTGCGCTTGCTACAGACGGTTGACGATCAATTTAAAGACGACCGTCGCGCTGTTTGAACTCAGTATTTATTCAAACATGTCGCTAACATTCACGCTCACCGGCAAGAGTAGCGTCCTCGCGGTAAGCTACTTTCCCGCCGTGGACTTGAGCGATGGCGATTACGAGCTCGGCCTGACAAATTTTGAAACCTATTACACGATACCGAACGTGAATTCTTCGAACAATAAATTCTACTTTGACGACAAGGAAATTACCATTCCCGAAGGATCGTACAAATTGCGTGATATAAACACGTATCTAAGACGCGTCATTTTACGGAATTAATCCAATAATGTCGCGAGAAAGAAACACGTCGGCGAAGATGAAGAGTATCCGTTGAATATTCGTGCCAACAACAATACGATGAAGAGCGAGGTCAAGTGCGCTTTCAGAGTTGTTATTGATAATACGCTCGAGCATAGGTGTCGTGCGTCCCCGCGGTAACCTTCGGTGGGATTCTCGTGGTTGGCGGGGTCGAGAAGGAATAGTGCTTCTCTTAGTTTGAAGTCTATATATTTCACGAAGATTGAATTCACAAACTGTATTGCGTAAATGCCCGCCCTATTCACAACTGAGTCGCAGCGCGCGAATAACACAGCGCGTAACGACAACAATTGTATTATAGGAAATCCGATAACTGAGCCGGAAATCGAATTGTTCAAAGTACAGTGGCGAATGCCTCATATATTACGTTAAACGAGGTCAATAAACTGTCCATGTTATGGGCTTTGGAAAACGGACGATATCTTAGTGTCAGTTTTCGTTTGTAGGATCTGTACGAGTACCCTCTGTTGCAGAGCACGAGCAAGCATTCGTGGGCCATCAAGACCGCGACTCATTGTCAGTTAGAGAAACCGCGATACGTTATCTTTGCGCTGCAGACCGGTCGCAAAAATATCATGGTACAAAGTATTGGCTATTTCAATCATTGTAAATTGACCAATTTCAAGCTTTATCTAAACTCTGAATCTTATCCATACGATGACTTAAATCTAGATTTTGACAAAAATCGATACGCCCTTCTTTATGATATGTTTGCGCGTTTTCGTAAAGCTTATTACGGATACGATCGCTACGATACGTTTCTCAATTTGAATACATTCCTGACGCTTAGACCTTTCGACATCATCGATTGCTCCCGACAAAACGAGTCCGTCAAGAGCGCCACCGTGGATGTGCAAATAAAATTTGACTGTAAAGAGAACGTGCCTGCAAATACTACCGCCTACTGTCTCATCTTGCATGACCGCGTAATCGAATATAGTCCGTTGTCAAACGTAGTGCGCAAACTCACGTAAATTGTGATGTCGATAAAAATTTCGATATAAGAGAGACAGATGTATCGCAATGTGATACAGTACGGATCGTTCCTTCGTTGCATCATGATCGCGCCAACGTTCATCGATTTGCAAGGTTTCGTCGTCGGGATGAAATTCGTCGTGAAGGAGGCGGCGGTGCTGAGAAACGGGGCCGTTCTGGCGCATTACATTTTTACATGCCCCATGCCGTGGAATCTCCTCACAAAATCCGACAAATCGTGCGCTTCCTGGTTGATTCGCAATACCATGAATTATGATGGGAAGACGGAAATGTGCCGTACAGCAAGGTAAAACGTTTAATTACGTCGGCCGTGCTCGGTGTGGAAGAGAACGACAACGATGACGACGACGAGATGCCGACTCTCGTGTATGTCAAGGGATGCCAGAAACGAGAATGGCTGGTAGATCTGCTTGAGAATAAAGCGAGAAAAAACCTAAACATCGTGACTCTGGATGCGGATTATGAAGATATCAAATCTTTAAATAATCTAGATGTTACCAATACTGTGCAATGTGGAAAACACGTTAAGAATTGCGCATTGCAAAATGTATTAAAAATATTTAACTGGTGGTCGCGACGCCAGAGAGAATTGTCATCTTTTAAAAAAATAAATTTTATATGTATGTGTAAATTTTACAATGTTTAATTTCCTTTTTCCTTTAGTCGATAGTGTACAAAATTAAAGAATAAGTAGGTATACGTGACGAATTCTAACTCGAGAGCTTCGAGGGGGGGTATCAGTTTTAGACGAACATGTCTGAACATGTTTCGCGGTTAATATCATGCGGAGGGGGAGGGGAAATATATGTCTTAATAAAGAAAAAACATCCTACCTTAGTCCCCTCTTCTAAAATTCAGAGCGCTGATTGCGCGTTACAGAAACATTAATTTCCCCTTCCTTCATCATAGTTTTGGAAGTTGCCGCGTATACTCGATTAATTTTATACGACTAGTCTCGTATCAGCTGCTTGTGCGAACGGTCCGCTTTTGATAACCGAGAGAAAGAATGTATTCCGTTGGAGGAAGCAACGGCGGCAACAGTGGCAGTAGACGTGTAAATTATTACGTGCCCATTCCCGATGTTGAAACTCTAACGTGTGAAAACAAACAAGTTTTGTATAATTTATAGAGCTTTATATTTTTTATATCTTTTTTGCGAATTGTATTATTTTGAAAGTAATCTCATTATTTTTTTCTACAGCATTTCGTTGGAGCGTCGTGCGGTTCGTATACTAGGCAGACGATACGCATTGACACCAATAGCTTATAAATATTTGGATATTGGGATCAACGTGGGACCTATGTCCTCTGTGGATATACATATTGGCGATAACCGAGGCAATCGGATAATTCTGCCTCATGCAACATGGGTGACGTTCATCGAAAGACGTGCAGATATTCAACTACTCGTGCAATCACCAGGGCCATCATCGCTAGCGTTTCGAGATCTGGAACTCGTTAAAATACGTGACGCAGATATTGTAAATAGTGAGAATAAATATCTTTATGTAAAACTAACCAGTGTCTCCACGTTTTTTCACCCTGGCCTGGCGAGCGAATTCCGAGCGAGAAAACGCGAACGTTACAATTTTATGACAAAACCTCGATTATTGATTGCGAATTATTAGCCTACGCTTTAGATACTATTGTATATAATGCGCTACATGATAAATAAATGCATATAATATGGTTAAAAAAGTTCTAATTATTTTTCCTCGTCATTTACCGTTCATCCCATTCTCTGTCATTAGAATTAAGCTGTCTTCGTTTATCGTTTACTTAAATGTAATATTAAAAATTAAATATCGCGAAGATCTAAACGATTAAATATTGTTGGCGAAGAAAAGATACGCGATCGTGAGCGAGAACGCGAACGGGGGCCGGGAGTGGGAGACAGTGCAAGGAGATAGGATTGGATATGAAAATTAACACTTTTAATGTATTTTTTTATATTTATTTTTATAAAAAATAATTTTTTAAAGTATTATAAAAAGTTTTATAAAAATTTAATTCCAATCTTCAGGCCCAGGCTCCTTATAAAACTCCTCATGGGGCTGGAGCCCGAAGAGACATCTTAGATAAAACACATCTTTGAAATGGCTTCCATTTCTCGACCCTCCGGCGTGTCGTTCCACAAGTGGTTGACGTCTTCTCGCCGCCACCGCTTCTCTTACTGTGCCCACCACTGCGAAATTTTGTTGATGTACCCTTTTATTTGTACATCGGTTGTAGTAATGTTCTGAAAAAAATAAATAAATTATAAAAAATTGCATATACTTTAAAAAATTATATATATATGATATTAATACTGAATGTACCTCCGGCGGGCAAAAGACCGGATGTCTCCCTGATTAATTTCATCTGTTGATGATGTATCGACTGGATGTATAATTGTCCCGTGCCCGGGACGTCTATCATCCACTGAAAATTCATAAAAAATTATTTTTTTAATTACAGTACACACACACACACACACACACACACATACCCTTGGCGAGAACGTGGCGGGTCTATCATCAGAATATCTGGTAATCTATAAAAATATATTATTTACGAATTACTTATTATTATATAATTATACAATTTTTAAAATAAAATATTATTTTTAAAAAACTCACCGTCGACATGCCGAAATGCACATGCATTTCGGCTAGGTTTTCCGTGTCAGCCGCAAATTTGACGAAATTTATATATTCGTCAAGCGTCCTGTCTTTGAGGCTCCTCTCGTTCACATCATGCTGTAAATATTAAACAAGATATATTATTAAAGAAACGCACACACACACAAAAATCACGTATCTCCGAAATAAAGTTCATGTAGCATGCCTCTGGAAGAGGAAAGTCCCCCTCGCGCACGACATCAGACTGTAACAGATTAATTAATAAATTTTTTAATAAATTACATACAAATCATATAACTTCAATGTGCTCACCGTTATATATACGGGCACCTCAAACGATGCCTCGTTAAAGAGGTACCTCATTCTCGGAGGTACCCGCTCGTATGGTGAAAATTCGAATTCGATTTGCATTAGTACCCTTGATTCAGGCACCTCTGCAACCTTCACCTGACCAACATTTATGCACTAAAAATAACAAAACATTATTGTACAAATTAATGCATAAATTTTATTAATGCACAGCACAAAATACTTACCCTGACACACGGAAACGTAATTTTTAATTTCACGTTTGCATTGCCATTTTCACTGTTCGACTACACCATGAGCCTATGATGAAGACAATCCTAGTAGTTAAAATATAGAGTAGGGATGCATATAATGTGTCAGATGTTATATGTTTCTAAATTGTATCTTCCAGACATTGACTGTAATACGATATTTCCTATGATATTTCTATTTTCTATAAAAAAGGCACTTTACATAAATTCTATCCGCTTTTGTAACGTGCGACGTTATAACCAATCGGTGTTGTAAAAACGTGACCCAGCGACCCAACATGCTCGCCAAAACTTTGATAAATTGTCCAAAAACATGTGTAAAGAGGACATCGCGATGGTTAACCCTAGACATGCACAGCGGGGGTCTCCAAAAGACTCCCAGGCCAAATTTTTTTTTCGACGATTTATTGTTTTTTTTTTTTACCCCGCTTCATTCTGCAACCGTCGTATGTTATAAATTTTTTTAAAATAAAAAGAAAAAATATTAAATAATTATAATAATTATCTATTCCCTTCCTTAGATAGTTCTCCTAGACAGAAAAATAAAGAGGAGAGACCGCGACAGTTAAGTTACATAAAATTTTTGGTCGAGTACCTACGTCGACCATCGATGCTCGTATCTGCAGTGCAAGATGATATTCGTTTATAAATTTTGTCATCGACGTTCATCGATACCCACAAATATTGAGTCGCGTTGCTGCGCTTATGCTATCTAATGTTTATAAAATCTAGCAGCCTGTCATCGGCGCTCGCCTTTGTAACACGCGACGCCATAACCGAATGGCGCCGCGAAATCCCGATAAGCGATTCTTCCTAGAAAGAAAAATAAAGAGGAGAGACCGCGACGGTTAAGTCACATAAAATTTTTGGTCGAGTACCTACGTCGACCATCGATGCCCGACCATCTGCAGTGCGAGATGATATTCGTTTATAAATTCTGTCATCGACGTTCGTCGATACCCATAGAAATTGAGTCGCGTTGCTGCGCTTATGCTGTCTAGTGTTTATAAAATCTACCTGCTTGTCATCGGCGCTGGCCTTTGTAACGCGTGACGCCATAACCGAATGGCGCCGCAAAACCCCGATAAGCGGCTCTTCCTACGAAGAAAGGTGAAAAGGACCGCGGCGTCACGCTAGTCGCAGGTCATAAATTATAGCCGCCTGCCATAGGCGCTCGCTCGCATTTAAAGTGTGAAATGATATGTTTATAAATACTATAGGCCGAACACCGACGCGAGGCGGCATTTGTTTATCAAACATGTCCCGACGCGCTCGCCTAATCCCCCCCTTCGCTAGGACCTCCTCGCCCTCGAGTCCTCCCACCCAACCCTATGCTGGGAACGCAGACCACTTCTCCCCCCCGCAGACCCCTCGCCCTCGAGTCCTCCCCCCCCGGAACCCTTTGCTGGGAACGCAGGGCCTCTCCCGCAGACCCCTCGCCCTCGAGTTCCCTCCCCGCCCCGCTCCCCCCTCGGAGCACCCGGCCTAGATCTGTCTTTCTTTACCTACTCTCGAGCTTTCTCAACCAGGGTTCTATTCATCTTTTCTGCTATCCCGTTTAATTCTGGCGTGTAAGGAATGGTATTTTTAGGGTGCGTTCGGTTTGGACGCTCACGCGCTGTAAGCGCTCACGCTTATAAGCGCTGTTTTCAATCGTTCTATTTGGTATCTGAGCGCTTACACAATAGTAAGAAATGTCGTTCGTTTTGGCAATGTAAGCGACTATGAGCACGTCAAAATGGCAGACGATAAGTTATTGTGTGTTATATTTGCACAAATAATAACATTATTAGAATTATTATTCGATGAGGAAGAATATTTAATTTTTAAAATAAATCCTTTTTTTTAGAATAAACCGAGCAACATTTAATTTTATTCTACAAATTTTAAAACCTAAAATTACTAAGATCAAAATTAGGACGTAAAAAAATATCACCTAAAAAACAATTATTTATCGCTATATGAAAAATGGTCACCCCGGATTCACATCGGTATGTTATTAATATTATTATTACACATTGTTGTTTCAATTTTTAAATCAAATAAAGGGAAGTGAAAGAGGCATTAATTTATCGACTAAAATTTTCATGTATTATTTTCATTTTTACGCTGAAGATGACACAAAAAGTGTCGAAACGTCCGAATTTGTATTAACTAATATATATATTTTATTATTGACTTATTTTAATTGCGCATTAATTACCGCGCGTGGCTCTGATTGCCTCTCTCACTTCCCTTTATTTGATTTATTCAGGAGAGCCTATATTTTGTTTATTCAATTTTTAATTTATATTTGTGTATGCATATAATTTTTCCTTGCTTAATATTTAAATTATGTACAGATCCATTTGTGAGAAATTCAATGTAGGGAAAGCCACTGCGTTAAATGCTGGAAATTGGAATATCGTTACAATTTTTCCGTCTATAATTCGATTCGACGACATGTTTGTTGATATGCAATTCGCTAACAATGCGTTCCGAAATGAACGTAAGCGCTTACGCTTGATCACGCTCACACTGCCCTACCTTGCAGAAATAAGCGTTTGTCAGCAGAAGTTATGACGTCAACGATGACGTCATTAGTCGATCTGTAAGCGCTTACAACGCCAAAGCGAACGACGTGAGTAACGCTCATAAGCGCTTACAGCGCGTGAGCGTCCAAACCGAACGCACCCTTAATCTGAATGCCCTTAACTCTGCAAAATTTTTTAAAAACATTTGAGAGATATTTCCTGCCGTTATCACAACATAATGACGATATTTTGGTTTCAAACTTCGCAGTTACTATAGCTTCATAATTCTTAAAACAATCAAAGGTTTTACTTTTATTTTTCATTAGATAGACAACAGTGAAGTGTGTGTAGTCGTCTATGAAAGTTAAAAAGTATCTTTTTTCATCGTATGATGTTGGACTTATAGGACCACATACATCACTGTGGATTAATTTCAGTGGCTTTTTACTTCGCTCTGATTTCATCTGAAATGCTGAAATGGTAGTTTAGTTATTTTACTCTTAGCGCAAGTTCCACACACCTCAGTATTATTTACCTTCCCAAAATTCAGACCGTCAACCATATTATGTCTCAATAGTTTACATAGATTTTGATTCCCTAGATGACCTAGTCGTTTATGCCATATTTGCATATTTTCTGAGCCTTTATATACATTCGCTTCTGACATTTACAAAATTTTAAATTCAATTTCATACAAATCATTAGTTTCTTTTCAGCGAGCAATTAAATTTGAATTTTTTATTATAAATACATTATCGTCTTTAAAAATAACCTTCAAACCTGCCTTTACTAACCTACGAACCGATAGTAAATTGTGTCTTAAATTCTTAATATACAGTACATTAGTAATCTCCGCAGTTAAATTATCTTTCAATAAAATTTTTATATTACCTATTTTTGTCGCGTACAAAGATTCATTAGTTTTTGCCACACATATCATGATGGGATTTTCTAGTTCGTATAGTTCTGAGAAATACTTTTCACTGTTTACCATGTGGTCCGTGGCTCCAGAATCGACATATAACCTCATTGCTGTACTTCCTGCTTCCGACGTGGTTTGCAGTGCTGTAGCAAGGAAGGTGATGTGCTGTCCCTTCTCGGGTTTGTCCAAATCCGTTTGATTCGCCTGTTTCCGCCATCTGCACTCGTATCTCTTGTGTCCTGGCTTCCCGCAGTTGTGACATTTAATCCATGTCCTCGAGTATTTTTGACTGAGCCGTTATTGGTGCTCCAATTTCTTTGGTTAGGTTGTGACCGGACGGCACGAGTTGAGCCCGATTCCGGCGGATAATATTCCTATCGAACGGTCGCCACTCGGTTTAACCTTAGACTACCGAGAAGGTAAGTTCGCATCAACGCCACGATTATTCGCAAGACGCTAATAGGATTTCTTTGTTTCAGAATGATGTTCCTGATGAATCACCGTTGCTGCTTCTCATCCCTGGATCCTCGCTTTACATCGCATATCAGATAGAGGTAAGTAAGAATAAAATAATTATATCCTAATTATTTGAATTTTATTTCAGACTGATGTCCCTGTCAGATCACCGCTGCTGCTTCTCGTCCCTGGATCCTCGCTTTACATCGCATACCAGATAGAAGTAAGTAATTATAAAATAATTATATGATAATTATTTTAAGTTTTGTTGCAGATCGACGCCCGGAATGGCTCGCCGTTGCTGTTTCCCGTCTCTGGATCCTCGCTTTACCTCGCATACCAGATAAGGGTAAGTCCCGATAATTATGTTTAATTATATACTAATTCGCTTCTTTTCTTTCAGGTTCCTGCCCCGGATGGATCGCTGCTGTTGCTGCTGTGCTTCCCCGGATCCTCGCTTTACATCGCATACCGGATTGCCGCTGGCCAACGTTGGATCATCGCCGAAGGACAAGGTAAGTAGAAGGTAAGTATTGATAATTTTTTATAATTAATCAGGAGAATTTGTTTCAGAATTAATTATTCTTTAATTCCAGATCATTATTTCAACACTACAGGCCGTTTCACAATGTTATAAAGGTGTCTCACATCACGAGTTTCGCACCTCGGTGTGGATGTCGCTTTATTTAATAAAAGTCGCACAATTGTTTAATTTGCGTATCTCGGCTTATTAGTTTCGTCGATACGATGCTTTTATTCCAGATAATTATTCCGATCAGAGGACTCTGTGCCCCGTGATTGTTGTACTATGATCACGCACTCGGCCGTGATCATCACTCTATCTTACAATGTTCGTGCGCAGAATTAACGAACGAGTATCCGGTTGTTAAATACACTGATTAATAATGTCCGCACAATATTCCGTATCCGCGTGACCCAATGCCCGTGGTTGTTATATACTCGATATGCACTTCCGTTAATTAACAATGTATCCGAATTTCAACTCGCGTATTGTTGCTAACACTCGATTGCATTTGGCATCTAGATGCCCCTCGCTATTGTTAAGACGAGTAATTTTACGCGATAGTACGCGGGAGTTCTCGGTAGTAAAGTATAACGCATATGCCGATCGTACAGAGTGTGATACGTGTGTTCGCCACGGCTATACCCGAGAGATTGCCTCGAGCGGTCGCTCTCGCTGGGCCTCTTCACTTATGCCGGATTGCTCCCACTTTTCGAACTTTCTCTTTCGCCTATTGTTCGCGGCCCGCACATCTGGCGTGATCATGCGAAAACAAGTTGATTATCACTACCCTCTCGCGTGCCCTTTTGCGCACTTTTGATTTACGCCCGTTCTGGAAGGTTTCCGTGGAAATTTCCACGCGCAACGCAGTGCGAGAACCTTCCCGCCTTGGCACCGCTGCACCAGGTTTTCACTCCCGGAAATTTCTCGACGCGGATGACGCCGACCCTTGCGCACCTTCTTGGAGATGCCTCTGATGGTGATTCCGGGTGACTTCCCTGTGGATGACGTCCGGGTGACGTCTTTGTCGTCGACCGTTGACGCCGACCCCCTGGCTGGGTTTCTCGGTAGCTGGTATTACCTCTCCGAACTTTTGTGCCTGGAGATGGTGCGTTTCCCGGAGATCTCGTCGGAGAACGACGTCGATCCCCTAGGCGGGTATCCCAGGACCTTTTATGACAAATTGTGTTCTTTGTTTCCGGGGAAGATGCGTTTCCCGGGGAACTTGTCTGACTACGACGCCGACCCCCTGAGAGGGTGTCCCAGGTCCTGGAGAGACGGTTGTATACCTTAGTTCCTGGCGAAAACGTGTTTTCCGGGGATTTTACCAGACATTGACGCCGACCCCCTGGGGAGGTTCCTCCGGTCCTTGCGAGACGATCGGACCTCTTTCTCCCTGGAGAAGATGCGTTTCCCGGGGATTTCACCGGGTTATGACGTCAACCCCTTGGGGCGATATCCCCGGTTTTCGGGAGACGCTCCCGCACCTTTGTTCCTAGGGATGTTGAACTTCCAGGGAACTTAATCCTTACTTGGCGCCCATCTGCTGGACGCGCGTACCGGGTCCGGGGGAAGTTCCTCCGTGCCCCCGATACTGAATATCGTCGTTACTCCTTGTCAACGCGTTGAAACAAGCGCGCCGACTTTTGCTTGAGAATTACAACTAAACTTTATCGTGAACCGCTAAATGAACTAAGACCTTTTTGATCGGCGGTGAGTCAAAGAAACGTTTAAACCTAATTTCGGGCCGATTGGCCGGATATATTTTCTAACCTATATCTATGTACTACATCGGCCGCATGGACATGCCGCCCTTTCAACAGTATGCTACTTAACCTGTTAGAATCGCAACGAAATGAAAATTAATCTGGAACTAATTTGACCATTCGGGTCTTTAACGCAGCTTATCTCTTTAACGAGTTATGATAATTCGTCTTCGCGGAGACTAAAACTAATTGGAGAAAGAAATAGCGATATGGGCTTAACGCTGTTTTAATTTAGAGACATAAATAGCCATATGGGCAATGCGCAGTTTCAGTCTGAAGAAAATGGAACGCCCGAACGATTGCCTGGATTCAATGCCTCTTCCCTCACGACGAGTTCTCCCTTCGTACTCGCCGGGAGGTTTTTATCCTCATTCTACACCGTATGCGTTCGCCATGGCGCAGGCGCCGTCTTTCCTTAACTCGAACATAAAATGGTTCGCGATTATTTTCGATCCGTCCGCTGCCCGGGGTTGCGGTTGTCCTCTCCGCTCGCTCCTCTGGTTCTTGCGTCCACTGACTTGTTCCTTGCGGGGTTTTACCCGCTCTCGGCTGCCTACCCGAAGTGTACGGCTGCAAGGTTGCGTCTTATTGTCACGTGCTTGTGTTTTAGGGTTGCTTGAAAAGGCGGCCGATGTATCATTCGAGACAGATTTCTGCTGGTTTTGCTTCTTTATTTTTTTATCCAACAATTTGCCTTTCACAAATTCCAGTGTAAGTTTTTGAGCTTCCAACGTTTCTAGTGCAGTCACAATTGCATCGTATTCCTTTGGTAAAGTTAACAATAAATGGCATACAATATCCATTTCTTCAAGTTTTGCTCTAACTGACTTTAGTTCCCGCACAATTTCTTCAAAATTTAGGAAGTGTTTCTCTAGCGACTTGCCTTCAGTCAACTTTAACGTAAGCAATCTTTTCCGCAGATACAGTTTACTTGCAATCCCTTTGCGTTGAAATACTGTTTCCAGTGCATGCTACATTTGATAGGCGCTCGATTTGTCCTTCATGTATTGAAGATGAGAGTTTGCAATGCACTGTATAATTAATGATTTGCATTTCTTATCCTTTTTGGTGAATGCATCTCCATCTTGATCTGTACGTTCTCTTTCTACGCATTCTTTTACTTCATGCTGGTCGAGGACAACCTCCATCCGGAATTTCCAGTGATCGTAATCTTTCCCATCAAACTGTGTTATTCCGTATTTTTTGAACGTGTTACTTGACGCCATCTTAAGCACACGTATTGATGTATGCCGTTCTTCACAACTTAAATGTTTGCTTTCAGTATACAACAAGAGATAGCAAGATCTCTGGGCCCGTAACCTGTTGAGGCCGTGGTGAGAACTGAATAATACCTTAGTAGACTTTGAAGAACGTAGTTTTATTATAACAGTATAACGTGGCGCAACGGATGTTTTTGCGTACAGAACAAAAGTAAAAACAGAAAGAAGACAGAACCAAACCGGAAAAAAAATAGTGTTGACAACCTCTTACAAAGAAAAGAAACTATAAGAAAATAATCAATGTTGCCAACGTAGATTAGTACATAAGATTTGATTGTGCCCAACTTCTTTTTCGCAAAATCTTAAAAAGTGTTGTCGGTTTGGCCTACCGTGCGGCTAGATGGCACTCGTCACGAGTAAGTGATAGAGACTCGGAACTCCCCGTCCGCGTTTTTACGGAGCGAGATAAAGTCCGTGACCTTCCATGGCTCGATGGTGACGTTGCAACTTTTTCAGCTGATGTCGCGCGGCTTTGTTATCGTTCACAGCCTTTGCGACTCCCGCCGCTCCGCTGACCAACGAACCGAGAACCCCCAACAACGGCAGGATCGGCAGGATACCGCCGCGTTTCACTACCGGAAGTATTCGCTTGTTCCTCTTCTTTTTCTTTGTTTTCAAATCTATACCGAGTTTTGTTTTAGTCTTCATGGCTGCCCAGACGGCTGTAACTGCAGCTCTCTCTCCGAGAGTCGAATCTTTCGCGGTGACACGTTTTCGCGCTTTCGCGGCGAGTATATTGTCGGCGACGTGCCGTTCTGCGAGATCGTTGCTACGCGAGTAGGCTATGTCGTGCTCGCGACACGCTGCGTCCAATAGATTAATACCCCAATCACCTCTTGCCAATCGTGTTTCTAAATGAGTTCCCGGACCGCAAAATTGATGACCGGGGATATGTAATTCGATCGGAAACGCGTTTATCGCGCGATTCAACAGACCTCGACCTATCTTCGGTGGCATCCGCCGTAGTTTTTTTATCAACGCCGGCGAATGTCGATGTGCGTTTGATGACACGGCAAATTATAATGTATTAAACAGCGTCGATATTGCTAAACCTCCGAATCTGCCTTGATATGTTCGGAAAGCTTATCCCACAAATAATCTATGTAAATATAAAACTGTCGTAGTAGAATGACCTTTGGTGCTCGGCGGTTAAATCGTAAATATCGCTGTTATCCGACATGAGTTAAAACATTTTAAAGACTGAGCACCTTAGCTCTACGCGCCTCTATAAATAGGCCAGCATTATCGATATTGTTTTTTATTCGTGGAGGGGAGGTAAAATGCGGTTTGTACAACAATCACGGACGATCAAAGTGACAAACTTTGACGATAGGCTACAGTTAACGAAAGAGGTACGTAAACATGGAGACATGCTACCGATTTCTATACGCGGTATCATCTGCGGTCCGTCGAATTGCGGCAAAACAAACGTCTTGATAAGCTTGCTGGAAAGTCCGCACGGTGTACGTTTCGAGAACGTGTATGTTTACTCGAAATCGTTGCAACAACCGAAATATCGATATTTGGAGAATATACTAACACGATAAAAGAAATTGACTACTTTACGTTTTCGAACAACAGTGATGTCATTCCAAAGAGCGAGGCGCTCCCGAATTCTATTTTTATCTTTGATGACGTGGCGTGCGGCAAGCAGGATACGATAAGAGAATACTTTGCAATGAGCCGGCATGCGGACGTCGACTCCTTCTAGCTTTGTCAGACATATGCAAAGATACCGAAGCATCTTATACGCGACAACGCGAATTTATTGATTATGTTTAAACAAGATGGTACCAATCTAAAACATGTATACAACGATTACGTAAACACAGATATCCTACGATGATTTCAGTAAATTGTGTCATACATGTTGGCAACAAAAGTATGGATTCGTGGTGATAGACAAGGACAGCGCGATTTCGAATGGTCGATACAGAAAAGGATTTAACGACTTTGCGATACCGTAACGTGGTTAGTTGTTGTCGACGCGTCGATTGAACAACGTTATCGTAACATGGACAGCGACGAGGAGATTAGAGAGCGCGAGAAGATAGCAAATTAAATTGCGAAAACGAGCGATTTAATTCGCAAAAAGTATCACGCTTTAAAAACCGGTAAAATGGAGGATATCGTGTTGGAGAGACACTTTAAGCCCATCATCGAGCCTCTAAGGCAGATTGCCGAAAACACCGTTGGCAAAGAATCTGATGTGTCAAGGATTGAGAATAAAACGGCGTGGGAAGACGAAGAGCCAAAGCTCAAACGAAAACGACCAAACGCCTCGTTTAACGACTCTGTAATGGCTTCAACTCCGGTTACGTTGAAACGATCGATAAATGTGCCATCTAATTTGAGCGAAATAACTAAAATTTTACAACCGCGTAAATCGAAACGATCGAACGGTCGATTGAATGAATCACCGATAACCTCTGCGCCTTCCATACAACCCACAATGCTCGAATCACTTGCAAACGAAGATGTTTTCGAAACCACGGATGACTCACTCGTGACGTCCGTTCGACAGCAGTTGCAAACATCTGAGGGTCGAGAAACGTCGGGGCAGTTCTGAGCGGCGATCAAGAAAGCGGTATAGACACCGTGTACGGTGTTTATTTCAGCAACAATGAAATGATGCTCGGTAATAAACGTTTTGACGTGGACAACGCGGACAACATAATTATCGACGGCATATGATACGCTGGCACACGCGGTCTTTACGAGTTGATCTTTAAGAAAATTCTCAATGACGAGATCTACACGGAGGACAACATGCAAAAGTACAAGAGCATTCTGATGATGACGCATGTTCATAAATGCATCCATGATGCTCACGCTCGATTAAACGGCAACAGGGGATACAAGTACAGACAAATAATCGCACCGTTGATTTCAGGTAAACAAGCTGAAAAAGATATACCGCGTGCCATGAGATTAAACGGCAACAAGATCGACCATATAATTGCAAGGCTGATTTCGGGTAAAAAAGCTGGAAAAGGTATTCCGCGTACCATGACATTAAACAACAACAAGATCGGCTATGTTCATTGGGACGATCCCAAAGAGCTTGTAAATAGTCTCCGATTGCTCGACTTCGCGCCTAACGGGTCACACCGATCACGATAACGAGATCCTGTCGATTATCGAGGAACTTCGCGAGGCTGGACTTATTATAAATTAAACCGCGCGTCGGCGAGTCATTCAATCAACATCAAAATGCCGATCAACAAGTTTGGTATTTCGCTCAGAAAAGGCGGTGCGGAACCGTACTATCAATGGAGCGGATTAATCAGAAATTACGTGCGCGATAACGCTCTTTGCGTGGTCGCTACCGACTTTGATGCGAAATCGCGCAATTCGACGGATAGCGCCGCCTGTAGATGATGGCGATGCCGCCAATAAACGCTACGTGCAGCAGAGCGTGCCTAATTCCAATACAAACTCGAACTGCTTAGGTAGTTCCATTCTTAATTCCAATTCAATATCAAACTCGGACTGCTTAGGTAGTTCCATTCATAATTCAAATTCAAATTCAAACTCTGATTCCAATTCAAGTTCAAACTCTGATACAATTCTAATTCCGAATTTTCAAAGCTTCAACTCAAGTTCAAGATCTTGTTTTTACGTGAATAAAGAAGAAAGGAAAGCAAAAATAATTAAAGCATTAAGACTAGAACATTTAAATACTGAAGAACGATTACATGTTGAAGAATTAATTGAAAAAAGTTCAGATTGTTTTCACTTGCCTGGAGAAAAACTTGAACATACAAATGTTTTAAAACATCGAATTCCAACGGTAAATGAAATACCAATACATACACGACAATACAGATTTCCAGTAATTCATAAAGACAAAATAAATAAACAGGTAAATGAATTATTAGATCAGAATATAATTAAGGCGTCAAAATCTCCATATAACACGTCTGTGTGGCTAGTCCCTAAGAAGCCAGACTCAAAGGGGAATAAACGGTGGAGAATGGTGTTAGATTTCCGCGACCTAAATGATAAGACAGTAGGTGACGCATATCCACTTCCAAACATAACGGAGATATTGGATCAGCTGGGCGGCGCGAAATATTTCTCGGTGTTTGACCTTGCTTCAGGTTTTCATCAAATCAAAATGCATCCAGCTGATAGTCATAAAACAGCATTTTCAACGCCATATGGACATTATGAATTCGATCGAATGCCTTTTGGATTAAAGAATGCACCGGCAACCTTTCAAAGATTAATGGATTTAGTGTTAACAGGAATGCAAGGTAACGAAATTTTTTTGTATTTAGATAGTATTATACATAGTATTATACTCAAGTTCTCTTACAGAACACATGCAATTAAATTTGAAAAATTAATTAAACAATTACGCGAAGCAAATTTAAAGCTACAACCAGATAAATGTGAATTTTTGAGAAAAGAAGTTACTTATTTAGGACATATAATAGGGGAAAATGGAGTCCGTCCAGACCCTAAAAAGATAGAAGCAGTACAAAATTTTCCAATTCCAAAGAGTGCCAAAAACATAAAACAATTTCTTGGATTGGCTGGATATTATCGTAGATTTATTCAAGGATTTTCGAAAATAGCTAAACCATTAACTAATTTATTAAAAAAAGACATTGATTTTAAATGGGAGGACAAGGAGCAAGAAAGCTTTGATATATTGAGAAATGCATTATGTCATGAACCAATATTACAATATCCTGATTTTACTAAACCTTTTCTTTTAACAACTGATGCATCTGGAACTGCAATTGGTGCAATTTTAAGTCAAGGACAAATAGGGAAAGATCAACCAATAAGTTATGCTTCAAGGGTATTAAATAAAGCTGAGAAAAATTATTCTACAATTTAAAAAGAATTATTAGCAATAGTTTACGCCCTGCAACATTTTAGGCCTTATCTTTATGGTAAAAAATTTAAATTAATAACCGATTATAAACCATTAACCTGGCTTCATAAATTGAAAGATCCCACTTCACGATTAGCGAGATGGAGAATTAAATTAACCGAATATGATTATGAAATAATTTACAAACCCGGAAAAATAAATGCTAATGCTGATGCTTTATCGAGAAACCCTGTGACAAATATATTTCCAATACATCCTTTATTTGATGAAATTGAAGAGTGCCCAGCTAGAAGATGATGAAGCAAGACAAAGAAATGCTAATCCTAAACCTTTGCCAGTTTCGCCAAGAAGGGGAATGATGATAGAAGAACCAGAGCCGGTAGTTACAGGAATGCAAACACGTAATGCAGAGAAATCAGAAGGAAAAAGCATACCCTTTACTAAGAAAGAATTAGAAGAACCGTCGTTTATTGAACATATAGTCCATGCAGAAATACACAATAACCCTATAAATCAGATAAATAATAATGAATCTTTAGAAATGCACAATGATCCAATAAATCAGATTAATAATACTGAATCTTTACCTTTAGAATCGTCAAACATTATAAATGACACTCAAAACGAAACACTTGAAATAGAAACATCCTTAGAAAACATTAACAGCAATGACAATAATTCTTCAATTAGTGACAATGAAAACATAAATACTTTAAATTCACAAATAACTATACCATCAAATCTTTTAGAAATACTAAATACTTTAACAAGAGATTGTGAAAATTATGAAATTTATCAAGATAAGCCTACCCATGTAAATCATTGCGAGGACCACACGAAAATTGCAGAGGAAGGAACCAACGACGACAACCCGAAAGACGACCAGGAAGATCAAGTTACTGACGATGACGACTTCGAGGAAGAAGAAGAGGTGGAACGAAGCGAAGAAGAAAGAGACAGCGACAGTGAGGAAGATATAGACACAACATTCAATGAACTTACGATTACAGACGAGACTTTGGACAGAACTGAAAAGCAAATATTAACACGAGGACAAAAACACAGTATAATAAATAGTCGTGATCAAATATTTATGAGAAGAAAAAATTATTTATATTTTCTAACCGCGAATGGTAAACCTTGTGAAGAAGGATCGAAACAACTTCAAAATCAAAATTTAATACCAAAGATTAAACAAAGTAAATCAGGAAACATTGAAATCATTAGAAAAGGAAATAAAATTCATTTAGTTTTAATTTGTAAAGAAGATGTTAAAGAAAAGATGAATAGAGAAACATTAATTAAACTTACATTTAAATTACGAGAAGTAATTAAGGAAAATTTAATTAAAATAATAAATGTTGCAAAAACAAAAGAAATAGATAATATTCAATGGGAAGAAATTTTAAATCAAATTCGAAAAACATTGCTTGGAATTTCAATCAAATTAATAATATGTCATGGGTTAGTAACAATACCGGAAATTCAAAAAAGAAAAGATATTATTGAAGAAGCTCATTTATCGAAAATCGGGAGACATAAAGGAATAACCAAAACTTATAATCGAATCAGACAAAATTTTTATTGGGGAAACATAAAAGCTGATATTCAAAGTTATATTAGTCAATGTTTGCAATGTCAAATTAAAAAATTAGTTAGAGTTAAAACCAAACAGCCCATGCTAATCACTGACACACCATTTTCGTCATTTGAAAAAATATCAATGGATATATTTGGACCATTACCTGAAACCACCAAAGGAAATTCCTATATTCTAACAATCCAAGATCATCTTACAAAATTTTCCCTAGCTATCTCTTTAAAATCAATAACTGCTGTTCAAGTAGCTAATGCGTTATTAAAATACTTTATTTGCATTTTCGGAGCACCTAAAATAATTTTGACTGATTAAGGCACAAATTTCATGAGTAAAATATTTATTGCATTTGTTATAGAAATTATTATTTTACCCCATCAAGAATGGATAGATCCTTTGAAATAGTTTTACATCATTCATTTACATTACAAGAAAAAAATTATTTGAGGTGCAAGAGATGCAGTAAATTGCCAAGTCTAATAAGTACCCGCGTCAATATATACTATGTATACTAATTCACATTCTCAATTATGCTACTGTTATTATTTGTCATCAGACAATTATAAACATACACATAATAATTAGATACATATTATATATATATACGCACATGTGTGCATAAGAATATATGTAATTTATAAAAAGCGGGTGCTTATCAGCCTTGATACGTTACTGCCTTCTGCTACAGACGGCCAGAAAGCATTTTCAGATTCCCGTATTGCTAAAGAATCCAAGACGCGTGGCGTTGCCGCGTCTATAGCATATGTCTCTCTACCGTGCATCCGTGTGAGCAATTCAGTGGTGTGTGTACGTGTACGGACATACACCACTTCATAGAACCTGAAATAAGTTGGTAACACTGAAACCGGAGTTTCGCGTTGTCACCACGCGAGGTCTCCAATATCAGTTCGGCTTTTGCTTTAGTTGACAGAGTTGACATTACCGACGTCGAGGAAGTTCGGCCTTAGCTTTAGCATCCCCTTAAGCTCAAATAAAGGCGCGCTTTTTTCAATTGTGGGTGTAAGAGGGGGTATGTCCAAAGACGATAATAATGATATACAGCAGGAACCAGCGTTTTTTGACAATGAATATGACCTAATACACCCAGGATGAAACACCCTTTTGCATTCGTTGCACTCAATCGACCTGTTAACAATAGTTTTTCGACATTTAAAACACGCAGGCAGCATGTGTGTTGAGCTTAACTAACCACAACACAAGAAACGCACAAAATATACATATAGATAGCGTTCAAAGAAACAAACGAAGCCGCTAGAGTCACTTCGGAGAGCATCCGAATAAGGCACACGCCGACACTCCGCGCACTATTCCACCAGCCGGCAATAATCCTGGTACATCGGTTGTCGACTGTGAATATCGATTCATAGATCAATCGCACGCAGGACAGCCAACCAGATCACACCAGTGCCACCAGCCGCTTCCCGCGCAGGTCAGCCAACAGAACAACTGAGAAATCGTGGATCGAAAAGTACTACTCTAGCCGCAAACCCACAAGGGTGTAGAAAAGAGCAGAGCCGATAGCACATGCGCACAGGAGTCGAAGTCCCTCCAGAATGACTCTCAGAAATTAGGTTGGAATAATGAGAAACATTCGTCAAGCAAATGCCAAGAATCAAGCAATAGCACAGAAGGAATAACGAATAGTTCGTGACAAGCAGTAAAAAACATGCTCACACCTGCAACAGAAAAGCCCGAAGGCAACTCACGGCAGAGATATGTCGAATCAAAGCAGGAGCAATACAACAGACGTGCACACTATACTCACAGAGAGAGAGAGAGAGAGAGAGAGAAAGAGAGAGAGAGAGAGAGAGATTGATTGATTGATTGATTGATAGATTTATTATGCCCGAGCAATGGCTAAGGGGCAAAAGTGTATAAATGTAGTTATAAACATAATTATAAGCTCTCAACAAAATATAACGTAAGATAAACATGTTGAGTATTGCGACGAAAATTAGGATCGCTAGGGCGAGATATATCGATTCGCGTAGAGAACGATAGATCGCGGCGTTTATGACTCCCCACCATTAGGACCGCGTTTCCGTAGAGTCATGCACTCTTCGTCTGGCCGCGTTCGCATAAACAGTCTTTTCAAAGCGTCTCTCGAGAAGGTCGTATACCGCTCTCGCAAGTTTCCACATGTGTTATTCCACGGCGCGCTCGCTGTACTTTTACTTAATTGTAATAAAGCACGATATATATCTATATACATTGGAGTGTCGTGATTTCTGAATAAAAACCTTGCAACAAAAGGTTATGGGCCCAGGAGTCCCAGATACACGGAATAATTATTCGGATTCTGAGCGAGAAGACGAAGAGACCGTAGACGAATCAGGGATCGGCCTCGACAACACAGTGACTCACCAAACTCAGCCCATCGAAGCACGCCCGCGTGACTCAGTGCAGGAGGAGGTGAACACCGAGATGCCGGAGACGAAGTTGTTCCACGTACATCGTTTCAACGGTGAGAATTATCAGCTATGGAAGCGTCAGATGGAGATCTTCATGGCAGAGAATAAGTTGAGACCATACATTCTCGGGATTCTACCACGTCCAGTCAATGCAGCAGAGCAAGCTGCATGGGATGAAAAGGACGTCGAAGCGCAGGCTTTCCTCATGAGAGGCTTAGAGCTTGAGCAATTAAAGTACCTCAGCGATTGCAATACGGCGGCCAAAATGTGGGCGCGGCTGCAAGCGGTGCATGCAGAGAAAAGCGACCAGTCAGTTCAGACTCTGTTGGAGCAGTTTATTAATTGCAAGATGGATGAGAACGTCAAGATA